>NC_090449.1:463221234-463413734 GCF_031143425.1 Pleurodeles waltl | reverse complement strand
AGACAGACAGACAGACAGACAGACACAGACAGACAGACAGACAGACAGACAGACACAGACAGACACAGACAGACACAGACAGACAGACACACACAGACAGACAGACACAGACAGACAGACAGACAGACACAGACAGACAGACAGACACAGACAGACAGACAGACACAGACAGACAGACAGACACAGACAGACAGACACAGACAGACAGACACAGACAGACAGACAGACACAGACAGACAGACAGACAGACACACAGACACAGACAGACACACAGACACAGACAGACACAGACACAGACACACAGGCACACAGACAGACACAGACACACAGGCACACAGACAGACACAGACAGACACAGACAGACACAGACAGACACAGACACAGACAGACACAGACACAGACAGACAGACACAGACACAGACAGACACAGACAGACACAGACAGACACAGAGGCACACAGACAGAGACAGACAGACACAGACAGAGACAGACAGACACAGAGGCACACAGACACAGACAGAGACAGACAGACACAGACAGACAGACAGACACAGAGGCACACAGACACAGACAGAGACAGACAGACACAGACAGACAGACAGACACAGAGGCACACAGACACAGACAGACAGACACAGACAGACAGACAGACACAGAGGCACACAGACAGAGACAGACAGACACAGACAGACAGACAGACACAGAGGCACACAGACAGAGACAGACAGACACAGACAGACAGACACAGAGGCACACAGACAGAGACAGACACAGACACAGAGGCACACAGACAGAGACAGACACACACAGACACAGACACACAGACAGACACAGACAGACACACAGACAGACACACAGACAGACACACAGACAGACACACAGACAGACAGACAGACACACAGACAGACAGACACACAGACAGACACAGACAGACAGACAGACAGACACAGACAGACAGACAGACACAGACACAGACAGACAGACAGACACAGACACACAGGCACACACACAGACAGACAGAGACAGACACAGACAGACACAGACACAGACACACAGACACAGACAGACACACAGACACACAGGCACACACACAGAGGCACAGACAGACAGACAGACAGACACAGACAGACACAGCCAGACAGACACAGACACAGACACAGAGGCACAGACAGACAGACAGACAGACAGACAGACAGACAGACAGACAGACAGACACAGACAGACACAGACAGACACAGCCAGACAGACACAGAGGCACAGACAGACAGACAGACAGACAGACAGACAGACAGACAGACAGACACAGACAGACACAGACAGACACAGACAGACACAGCCAGACAGACACAGACACAGACACACAGGCACAGGCACACAGACACACAGGCACAGGCACACAGACACAGACACAGACACAGACACAGACACACAGACACCCCTCTATGGTTGAGTTTGCCCTGCCAGCTTTCACTTTTGTATGTTAGTGTATGGTGGGATTGTTAGTTCTCTAGGCTGTGCATGCTTTGGTGATGGGTGTCCATGCAGGGCTGTGAGGGTTGTCCATACATTGGTACAGCATGCAGGGCTTGGCATTGGAATAAGTGAGATGTGATGGTGGAGTGTGTGGGATGTAGTGGAGTCATGGGAGTGAGGGTGAAGGTATGTGATGGCAGTGAGGGTGAAGGTATCTGATGGCATGCAGGTAGTAGGGGGTGATAATAGTTGAGAGTTGACTTACCAGTGCCCAGTCCTCCTCTGACTCCGGCCAGGCCCTCAAGATGCAGTTTTGCCAAGACTTGCTCCTCCCATGCTGTGACTTGTGGGGGAGGAGGTGGGGGGGGGGTCCACCGCCAGTCCTCTGGATAGTGAGCTGTTGTCTTGCTGCTATGAAACATAACTTCCCCACCTCTTCCTGATGCCATCCCTTGTTCTGGGGTGCTGTCGCACGGTGTTGACCCTGTCCACGATTCTCCGCCGTAGCTCCATCTTCCTTGCAATAGATATTTGCTGCACCTGTGCTCCAAATAGCTGTGGCTCTACCCTGCCAATTTCCTCCACCATGACCCTTAGCGCCTCCTCTGTGAAACGGGTGTGTCTTTGTCATGCCATGGGTGTTATGTGAGGTGTGTTGGTGAGGGTGTGTTGGGTAATGTGTCAGGGTGTGTGATGTAGAGTGCATGAGTGGTGTATGGGTGTGAGGAGTGTTTCGTTCTAGTTGTCTCAGTGGTCTTCGTGTCTCTCTGGTTGCAATGATTGGTAATCATAAAGGGTTGTGGGTAATGTGTGTGTGTTTGTTTTATAGTTGTGTGGGTGTGGTGTTTGTATGGGTGTCAGGTGTGTGTTGTTTGAATTGGACAATGGGGAGTTGTTTTGTCTGTGGGTGTCCATTGTGAGTGAGGCGGTATTTACCGCCAATGGTTTACTGCCATTGAATGCCCGCCGTGGTGATTCGTGGGTCATAATGTGGCGGCCATTGTTTTGTTGGGGTAATGGTGTGGGTTTTGATACTGCAACTTTAGCGCTGACCTTTGGACTGGCAGATTTGTATGTGGCTGAATTCTGTTGGTAACAGGGATTTACCGCCAATGTCATAATGGGGGCCACAGTGATGCATGCTTAGCCCAGCATCAAATAGTGATTATAAGACTAACCATCCAATAATTAAAAAAATAGGTCTCATCCCCATGGTATTAGCAACACATCACTTCAAATGTAGCAATCAAAATAAAACAAACATCCAATTATATTCTAAAAAATAATTGCAAAAAAAGACAATGAAAAACAGCTTCTTCACAGTCCATTGACAATAGTCATGCCAATACAATGTTTATCACAATATATTTATTTAAATAAATACACCAATCCCTACGATATACAAAGGCACAAAACAAAAACATTAATAAAACTGCACATTTAATGTTAAACTAACATGATACATCAAAGCCGTAATACTATCTTACCACTCCATTAATTGTTAAATATATTTAATACCATGTAAAAAATATTATACAGCATATTGTTAAGCGAGGAGATGTGGGAGAATGAGCGACCTCCAGTTTTACTGTTGAGGATTCAAGGAATGTGTGAGAGTAATGCAGAGTGTAGGTGTCTGGTGGGTTGGTGTAAACAAAGGAAATCACGTTCTCTCTCTCTAAACATCTCCCAGTCTCATATTGAATGTTATGAACCCTACACTCAGCTTTTCTTTGAACACCCATCTTCAACTTAATAGGCAAAAGTGCCAGCTTTCAGTGCAAATGGCAGATCAGGATTCACGGAAATAAGATTTGTGGACATTTATGCCATCAGATGGAATTTACTGGCACAGAAAATAAACCAGTATTGTGTATTTTATGGAGTATTTAATTTTGAGCTAGTGTGGGTAACATAAGTCTTCCAAGGAAAGAGCGATATCAATTGAGAGGTATTTCCACAAGGAAAAAAAGTGTGTTAGAAATGAAATAGGAAGGGCGGGGGGGGTTAATGTGTTTGAAAGATGCATTTACTGCAAACTGTCTGCTGGCAATCTGAAGAAGTGTGTGGCAGAAGAATCATTGATGGAAATTTGCCACTCATTTATTTTCATGAGTTCTAAATAGAACGTTTACAAAACTCAAAGACATTAATGTGCTTAAATATTGGAGGACACATATGAAATGTGGATCTTTTAAAAATAGATTTAAGAATTGGCCTCATGTTTGCTATATTTGGGTTTCAATAATGAGAACATCTTCTGATGGTTTAGCTTGAATAAAGTTAACACATTTGAAATAAACTGGGTAGAAAACGTTATATTTTTAAGTTTTGGGAAAATTCTTCTAGTAATCATCTCTCTTCACGCTGATACCTGAAATAAATGCATTTTTTTGGCTGAACGTTTTTGAATAGGCCAAAATCCATTGAGCAGACAAGTGTGGCGAAACTGCATTTCGATTTAATGTAAACCTTGCTTTAACTCCTTTCTGCATAAAACGTGCACTAACTGCTTGAATACACTATGCCATCCAAAGGATACTTTGTTATGCGTTTGTAGTATTTCAGTGTATGCACTTCCACTGAAGGTTAAAGAGAAACACATACCTGTTATTTGATTAAAACATCCTAACTCAGAAAATCACTGGCCGTGTTTGGATACCTTGTGCATCGGGAAGCTCAGCGTTGGCAACTTCTATTCGTTTTTAAAATTAACTCTATTGCTTTAATCCAATCCATCAGATTCCTTCTTTCTGACCACAGCTATTCAGTTTGTAGCTGTAGAATGAAGGGTATACCTATTCTGTTCTCATTGCAGAGATGCAGATTGTTTCCACAGGTTGAGAGTGTGAGTAGAACATGCCATTACCTGACAGTCATCCAAAGCCTAAAATATTTGGACTGCAGTTTAACCCATGATTCCACCTCTTCATAAAATTATTCACCCACTAAACACGCCTAGGGTTGCCATAATAGGATTCACATAACAAGTAAGCAACAATTGCAAGCAGCATTCAAACAATGAAAACTGGGTTCCTTTGATAGAACTTTCTAGGCAGGGTTGCTTTCTTTTCGTAAGTTTAAGCTGCAAATTGAGTGCCTATAGAGTAAGTGAAATATTATGGCATCCCTACTTATAGCCATAATCATTACTTATGAATTGCAAGTTGGAAACCTCTTTGGTTATGCAGAAGCATGCAGATTTACCTGACAGAACACTGTGGAAACCAAAATGTTGTGCATCTGAAAGTCTGCAAAATGGCATGGAAGTGAAAAGCAATCAACAAAGTCAGAAATTGCTGGTATAGAGTATCTGCTTAGGTCGGTGGTGAACTAGATTTGAAAGCTGCATTTACAGTACTGTACCACGTAGTTGGATTAACAATATTTTATGTGCAAGAATTACTTAGGTTTTCGGAAATGAGTCTGTCGTTGAGCAATGGCAACTTGATTTACTCTGTTCCCTCACACAGCACTCTGTCCCACCGGCACTGAAATATATATTTTTGTAATTTTCTACAAGGCTCATCTGGGCACCAGAGGAAACACGTGTAGATAAAACTATTAGAAGTTCACAACTGTTTTTTTTCATTTATTTTTTTTAAAGCCATTGGATTTGGCTTAAGGTACAGCCTTACAGAGTCCGAGACATTTCTTCTTTTTTCCACATTGACGTTCCATGTAGCAGCAACTAAATTCTTCCAAATTCTAAACAAAAAACTTGCTGCTTATGTCTCTTGTTATTGCACTTATACTATTGTTCTAATATACTTGCCATACTATTGCAACACTACAGCACTTCATACTAGCCGTTTGAGAATCTGAAAAGAAGATGCTTTTGCAGTTGAAGGTTTTCATTGATCAAGAATAGGTCGAAACACCGCTCTCTTCCTAACTGCAGTAAAGCGATCTTCTCCTACATGTTTTTTAAAAAAACTTGGAACATGGATTCCACCAACACATTGCACGGTCCAGTACATCCCTCTCCCATCCAGCCCCGACATCTTTACTATGGGACTCTCACCAAATGCACTGCAATGGAAAACAAAAACATGTAACTGAACAAGTTAGTTTCAAGAACTAATTTAATGTTATTCTTATAGATGGGTAAAAGCGAATTGCAGAGATGTTTTTCACTGAGTGGCAGACGTCAAATCATGTCAGCGAAGAAGGCATCCCTGCCTAGACCATTTTATCTATGTCACTCGAGACACCTGGATAAGAAACATCCTTATGATTTACTTTTTACTCATCTTTTTTATGTGATTGATGGCCTCCAAAACCACCTGTCCATGCTCTCAACTGCAACGTAGTGGTAGAGAAGTAATGGGGGATCCGCACCTAACAAGGCCTCTGTTATGGATCCTAGTTCCAAAGGAAACAGATAAAGAATACCTTACCTGCCTTCATGAATGTCAATTCCCCAAAAGGCCAGGGGGCAGTGAAAGTGACATCACTCGACCATTGACCTCCCCTTTCACTTAAATATATACTTACACATAGATTCACACTTAATATACACACTCTCTCATATAAACACACTCTCACCCGCAAGCACGCACACAACATACATTTAAGGAGCAGCTCATGCAATACCACTCTTCACCTGCTTAAATGCTTCCACACAATTAATAAACTAGACACATTTCTTATTCTATAAAATTGGTAAAGGAATCTTCTCTGGAACACGACCCAGAATTACTACAAAAATAAATCATGCAGAATCACAGCAAATAAACAGCACAAAGCAGAATAGCTACATATCTACTAAAATATGGATTTGCTTTGCTCTCACTGTGCTGGCACAGTTTTGGCTGCTAGGTGCCAATGCAGACACCCTTATGCCATCGTTCAACAGTATCTGCATTGTGGAAAGCAAGGTGAACAGGAAGCCCTCTCTTTCAGTGCAACGGTTATGAGCTGAGGCATTTCCCACTTCGTATTTGAGCTGTAGAATGCAGCACAAATGCAGAGGGAAAACTGAGGAGCGATGAAAACATTTCTCCTCATTACACCTGGCTCAAGGAGGCATAGGTCTGCAGTTCTTTGTAGATGGGGATTTGCATCAAAATCAATGAGTGGCTGCCTGGGAGTACTGATGCACCACCCATGGAACGCCCCTTGATGCAAAGTAATGCAAGGCAGAGCATTCCACAGCTTTGTGTTAATTTTGGTTATAATCCACAATTTTTCAGTGGATTGAGTACCATCAATGCACTTTTCATCGGGGTTTGCATTGGAAAAAGTAAAACAAATCTAATACAAAGGTATAGTATGCATTTAACCTAAACATTTGCCTCACCCAAGAGTTGCCTTAATTTTCCTTACCAGAGAGATAAGGGTTTTCAGGCACTACTATGAATAAACTATCTTTAGTCACTACTTGTCACTACTTGTCAGTTGCCTCATCAATACCATCCACATCATGCTGATATTCATTAAAGACTAGTAATGCACCCAGACAAAAGTTGTCACAGATTCACAGTGAGCCATTATATTGCTGTGTCCATTCACCTATGGCTAACCATTAGAAATTTGCAATATCCGTCAGACCCCATTTGCAGGGCTATGGTGCAAAATCTGCACTTCCGTGCCAAATTTAATCCTTTAAGCTCCAAAGTTGTAGTGGTAGTGATGTGAGTAGCCGCAGAAGTCTTGGGTTTCAGCAGCACGATCCACTGCTGGCACAGTTCTTGATGGCAGCAGGACAGTGTGCCTCAGTCACAGTTTCTTAGAATCAGCACAGTCTGCCTAGGGCACAGTTCATGTCTACAATGGTGATGACCATTGTCTGTGATTCCTGCCTGAAACTACCAGCATGGAGAGACTTCACCCATGCTCTTGAGCTCAAGTTTCGGTATTCCTACTTCTAGCAGATCCACACACCAGCAGGTTGTTGCTCCCTGGACAGTCACACCTCCTCCAGGTTTGGCAGGCTCCTTCCCCTCTCTCAGCAGACAGGTTCAGATGAGAGTAAGTTTTGTTCCCTCTAGGCAAGTGTTGGAAAATGGGTTATTGGCAAGGGCAGGTAGGTACCTACACTTAGCAATAGACCACTAACCTCCACTTAGGTCTCAGTAAATTAAACCCAGCTCAACCCTTGGTAGCTTGGCAACGAGCGACAAGGCTTAACTTAGGAGACTAAGCGTAAAGTATTCAAATATCACAAAACAGTAATTAAATAAAACACAGGAAGCAGTTTAAAAATTAAAAATCATTTTATGAAAATAGGACATATTTGTTAGCTTTAAAATGAGACAAAAACGAATAAAGGGAACCAGAGATATGAATTTTTAAAGAATTATTGCTTTCTAGCGCATAGAAGCAACTAGCGCTCAAAGGGTTAAAAAATGGTCACACTGGAAAGGAACAAAGTCCAGAGTTCAGGCTACCCACGAGGTAACACTGGCACACTTACTTTCAGAAGTGTTTTATTCAGGAAAATGGTCCACAGCACCAGCGCAGTGTTCAGAGGCTCTGGTGTACCTCATGGGGTCTGGGACTACAACTCCCACAATGCACCTTTTCAACTTATGGAGTTGCTCCTAACGTCTCCAAACTTCTGGATCTTCTTCCAAAGGTCCTTTTTGTGTCCTGGAAGTGTCCACAACTTGATCCAAGGTTCCAGAAGCTCTGAGTTGCTCCTTGGGAGTTGGGACTACAATTCCCAGAATGCACCTGGTCAGAATCATCAAATGGCCACTGGACGCTGGTATGCTGGGCTCTGCTTACAGGACTTGATGCAGGGGACTCTGGGCAGCTCCTTTCCTTTGTACCTGTAGCAAATAGGGAGTCCCTTCTTCAAGCAGTAGAAGACAGGTAAAGTCCTTTTAGTGTTGAAGCCCAAGTGTGCAACTGGTGCAGTCCTCCAGAGTGCAGTGTGCTGGTGCAGGTCAGGGGTCCAGCAGGGCAGTCCTTCTCCTGTAGTTCTTCCTTGTTGGAATCTGCCAGTTTTATCCCTGCTCCTGGGTGAAAAACAGGGTGGTCCTGGTTCTCCAATCGGGCAGGGTCCTTCCCCCTGTGATGACCACTTCCTGGGAAGTGTGGAAAAAGTCAATCCCAGCGAGCAACATTCCTCAAAAATCCATCATGGCTGAAAGTGATTTTTGGAGGTTACATCTGGCTGAGCCCACCCACTGGTGTGGCTACAAATCCTAAACACACCCCTCTCCTGTCCTTTCCTAATCTAATCAAGGGGGCGCCTAATTGTCTGGGGTTGCAGGATGTGAGGGTGTTGCTGGGTTGCTCCAAATGTCCTTCTCTGCCTTTGAAGACCGGTTTGGCAGCCCTCCCTCTTCCTGCTTCACCATCTGCTGAGGGGAGATCTCCTCCCACAGGCACATCTCTTTGTGTGGAGCCAGGCCACTTCACACCTCATCAAGGCAGCCTGGCCAGCCTGCCAGAGGCTGGCCAATCAGAGCACAGCAGCAAAAACTCTGCAGGGCTGAAGTTGGCAACTTTTCAGGTAAAGTTTAAAACTCTTTACCTGAACAAGTTATATTAAATCCCACAACTGGAAGTTGTGGGATTTATAGTAACAATTAATTTGATACCAAACGTCTGTAGTGAGGTGTTACTTAAGGGGACTTTTAAAATTAAAATAAAGTCTTCCCCATTCTAGCCTATGAAGGCCATTTACTACAATGAGGGAAAAACGAATGTGGCTGTTTTACCTCACCAGGGCTTATAAAACTATTTTTATAAGGTCCCTGCTTATAGTTACATGGCACCCAGCCCTAGGGGCACATAGGGCACACCTTAGGGGTGACTTATATGTAAAAATAAGGTAGTTTAAGACTTTGGAACTACTTTTAATTCCAAAGTCGAATTTGCATGTAACTTTAATTTAAAAGCAGCCACGAGGCAGGCCTACCTTTAAAATGACACGGGGCACCTCAGCAGTGCACCTATGGGTGCACTACCTATGCTGGGGTCCCTAAACCTACATGCCCTACCATATACTAGGGACTTATAGGTAGGTTGACTTAGCCAATTATAATTAGCCTAATTTGCATACTGAGTTCACACAGAGCACAGGCCCTGGGACTGGTTAGCAGAACCCAGGGCACCATCAGAGTCAGGAAAACACCAGCAAAAAGTTAGGGGGCCTCTGCAATCAGCCCTATTCTCTCAGAAAAGCCCCCCCGCAGCCCACACGCCCAGGAGACTCAGCCCAACCCTTGGAGAGTCTTCCTGGCTTGTCAGGCAAGGAAGACGGTGAAAAGAACAGGCTGTCCCTTTGAATGGCCTACTCTGCCTTACATCCTCCTGCCATGGTCACTCCCTCTAGGTAGTGAATCCGTCCCAACAGTGAAAGGACCCATCTCAAACTGAAACTTCCCTATAGGGGAGTCTGCCTCCTCTCTCTCTGCCAACTTGGGTAGTGAGGTGCCCACCTTCCCTACCCCTAACTTTGCTAGGGCAACACCTAGCTTACCCAAAGAGGTCACCCAACACTTGAGCAACCCCACCATGACCAACAGGGTCAGGGGGCTTACTTTGCTTTCGGCCCCGGGGTCTTCCTTCCAGGCCAAGTAAAGCACTTCCCGGAAGGCTAGCACCCAGCAGAGGCTACTGACAGCTGACAGTACTCAGAACCACACCCTAATCTTTCCACTGACAGGTGGCTGAGCTGCTTTAGGGGCAATTGTGGGGCCCTGGCACCCCTCTTGCTGTCAAGAGTGGGGGCTACCACCTCCTGTGGCAGACACCCTCCTTCCACTCTCCCTTCCGTCAGTGCAGGGGCAACACACTGCATCTGAACAGCTGCCTGACTACTCAGGACTTTCTTGGAGTCAGGTGAGGCCTCCCCAGGGCCAACTCTGGGCTCCCCCCTTACTGGGGCAGAAGGCCTTTGGCTCCCTGGAACCCTTTTTAAGAGTGGCCCACCCTTCCTTTTCTTCTTTCCTTTTCTTGGGGACCCCTGTCTCCTAAATGTAGGGACTGACTCCCCAGGACTTTTGGTTGGGGGGGGGCCCTGGGCGACTGCCCCATCTGGGACCAGACTCGCCTCTGGGAGGTCATTGCCCAGGATACAATCTAGGGGGAGGTCAGCACTGACTACCACCCTAAACCAGCCAAGTATACCCTCCCTCTCTAGGGGCACTATGGCTACAGGATTGGAGGTGACCTCCCCTGTGGCTATCCTGACTTTCCTGGTCTCTCCTGGGACATACATGTCTGGGGTCACTAGCCGGTCACTCAGTATAGTGTGACCGGCACAGGTGTCTCTCAGGCCAGTGGTAGGGATCCCATTCACCTGAAAGGGGTGAAAGTGCCTACTCCCACCCTCCGGGATCACCAGATTAACATCTGGTCCTGTCTCCCAGCCCAATGCTGGCAGGACTTCATCATCTGAGGAGTTCTCCTCCATGGCTACACTGGACAGCCCAGTGCTAACCACCTTTTTTGGACAGGCTGCATCTCCTCTGAAGTGACCTGTCTGCTGACAGTCAAAGCAAGCCTAACTGTCCAAGAGCTTTTTTAACCCTGGGTCTCCCTGTCTCTGCTTGTCAGGGTGGGAGTGGGATTTACTCTCCTCCTTCTTAGTGTTCTGGGGTACAAAGGGAGTCTCTGTGGTGGGCTTACCACCTCCCTCCTTAGGTTTCTGGGGCCTTGACCCCCTCCCCTTTTTTGGAGTCTCTCCCTCCCCCCCCAGGACTTGACAACCACCCCGGTTCTCATCCACTCATCAGCTGCCTCCTCTAGCTCTCTAGGGTTGGTCAGCTTAGAGTCCACTAGATGCTGGCGTAACCTTTCTTGGATACAATTGGTGAAGATGTGCTCTCTCATGATCAGATTGTATAACCCCTCATAAGTATTTACTTTGTTACCATGAATCCAGCCCTCTAGTGCCTTAAGTGAGGTGTCTACAAAGTCAACCCAAGGCTGGGTACTGACCTTCTGGGTGTCCCTGAACTTCATCCTATACTGCTCTGGGGTTAGACCAAACTTCTTGGTTAAGCACCTCTTCATACTAGGGAATGAATCTGCCTCCTCCCCACTTAAGGTCAGAAGCCTATCCCTCCCTGAGTTGGGGACCAACTCCCATAAAAGTGAACCCCAGTACTGAGGCCTAATCCTTCTCATTTGGAGTGCCCTCTCAAAGGCCTCCAACCACTTGTCTATGTCATCCCCCTCTACATAAGCAGGAACCACGCCCTTGGGTAATCTGGGGCAAAAAAAACCACCCATGGACACATCAGCATCTCTGTCACTGCCACCATCTCTTTTCTCTTTCTTTGCCCACTTTTTCTTTTCTAGGGCCAGCTTCTCTGCCTCCAAAGCTATAAATGCTAGCTGGGCCTTCAGCTCTCTTTCCCTGAGGGACAGGTTCTCTTCTCCTGAAGGGACCACCTTCCCCCAGCTATCTTTGGGTATGACCCTAGTGACTGTGTGTAGTGAGGACTGGTGTTCCTCATCCTCACTTAGGCCCAGATGCCCTCCCTCCCCTGAGTGGTTGGAGCTAGCATCCTCCCCTGCTGCTTCCTCCTCTAGAGCTTCCTCTGGGCCTACTTCTTGGGCCTCAGCCCATGCTGTCAGGGATTTAATCATGACCTGCTTCCTGAGGTCAGTGGTTGCAGGCAACCCCCTTGCAGTACACAACTCCCTAAGTTGGACTAATGTCAGGGAGGGTTGGCTTGCCAGATCACGCTCCATGGTTCCCTAGTTTTGTGTCAACAAAAACCTTTTGCAAAAATTGGAAACAATAATTTAGAAAAATCACAAATATTCAATAATTGAAATCAATCCAAATGAAATTTTTTTTTTGCACTAGGACAATTTAAAGGATTTTTAATTTGTTTTACTTAAAACTGTAATGTGATACTGAACACAAATACAGGATCCCACCACTGCGCACCAAAAATGTTGGAAAATGGGTTATTGGCAAAGTCAGGTAGGTACCTACACTTAGCAATAGGCCACTAACCTCCACTTAGGTCCAGCCAGGTCTCAGTAAATTAAACCCAGCTCAACCCTTGGTAGCTTGACAATGAGCGACAAGGCTTAATTTAGGAGACTAAGCATAAAGTATTCAAATATCACAAAACAGTAATTAAATAAAACACAGGAAACAGTTAAAAAATCCAAAATCAATTTATAAAAATAGGAAATATTTTTTTAGCTTTAAAATGACACAAAAACTAATAAAATCTGATAAGGGGAACCGGAGATATGAATTTTTAAAGAATTATAGCAACTGACGCTCAAAGGGTTAAAAAGGTCACACACTGGAAAGGAACAAAGTCCAGAGTTCAGGCCACCCACGGGGTAACACTGTCACACTTACTTTCAGAAGTGTTTTATTCAGGAAAAAGGTCCACAGCACCAGCCCAGGGTTCAGAGGCTCTGGTGTGCCTCTTGGGGTCTGGGACTACAACTCCCACAATGCACCTCATCAACTTAGAGTTGCTCCAAACATCTCCAAACTTCTGGATCTTCTTCCAAAGGTCCTTTTCGTGTCCTTGATGTGTCCACAACTTAAACCAAGGTTCCAGAAGCTCTGAGTTGCTCCTTGGGAGTTGGGACTACAATTCCCAGAATGCACCTGGCCAGAATCCTCAAATGGCCACTGGACGCTGGTATGCTGGGCTCTGCTTACAGGACTTGATGCAGGGGACTCTGGGCAGCTACTTTGTACCTGTAGCAAACAGGGAGTCCCTTCTTGAAGCAGTAGAAGACAGGTAAAGTCCTTTTAGTGGTGAAGCCCAAGTATGCAGCTGGTGCAGTCCTCCAGAATGCAGTGTCCAAGTGCAGGTCAGGGGTCCAGCAAGGCAGCCCTTCTTCTTCTGTAGTTCTTCCTTGTTGGAATCTGATAGGGATCTGAGGTGTGGGTGCAGGTCTGCCAGTTGTATCCCTGCTCCTGGGTGAAAAACTGGGGGGTCCTGGTTTTCCAATCAGGTGCAGGGTCCTTCCCCCTGTGATGACCACTTCCTGGGAAGTGTGGCAAAAATCAATCTCAGGGAGCAACATTCCTCAAAAATCCATCATGGCTGAAAGTGATTTTTGGAGGTTACATCTGGCTGAGCCCACCCACTGGTGTGGCTAAAAATCCTAAACACACCCCTCTCCTGCCCTGTCCTAATCTAATCAAGGGGGCACCTAATTGTCTGGGTTTGCAGGATGTGAGTATGTTGCTGGGTTGCTCCAAATGTCCTTCTCTGCCTTTGAAGACCAATTTGGCAGCCCTCCCCCTTCCTGCTTCACCATCTGCTAAGGGGAGATCTCCTCCCACAGGCACATCTCTTTGTGTGGAGCCAGGCCACTTCACACCTCAAGGCAGCCTGGCCAGTCTGCCAGAGGCTGGCCAATCAGAGCACAGCAGCAAAAACACTGCAGGGCTGAAGTTGGCAACTTTTCAGGTAAAGTTTAAAACTCTTTACCTGAACAAGTTATATTAAATCCAAGAAATGGAAGTTGTGGGATTTATTATAACAATTAATTTGATACCAACCTTCTGGTATCTGTTACTTAAGGGGACTTTTACAATTAAAATAAAGTCTTCCCCATTCTAGCCTACGAAGGCCATTCACTACAATGAGGAAAAAATGTATTTGGCTGTTTTACCTCACCAGGGCTTATAAAACTATTTTTATAAGGTCCCTGCTTATAGTTACATGGCACCAGCCCTATGGGCACATAGGGCACACCTTAGAGGTGACATATGTAAAAATAAGGTAGTTTAAGACTTTGGAACTACTTTTTAATTACAAAGTCGAATTTGCATGTAACTAATTTAAAAGCAGCCAGCAAGGCAGACCTGCCTTTAAAATGACACTGGGTACCTCAGCAGTGCACCTATGGGTGAACTACCTATGCTGGGGTCCCTAAACTTACATGCCCTACCATATACTAGGGACTTATAGGTAGGTTGAGTTAGCTAATTATAATTAGCCTAACTTGCATACTGAGTTTACACAGAGCACAGGCCCTGGGACTGGTTAGCAGTACCCAGGGCACCATCAGAGTCAGGAAAACACCAGCAAAAAGTGGAAAATGGGAGCAAACAATTAGGGGTCCTCTGCAATCAGCCCTGTTCTCTCACAGCAAGACTTAAGTTGATGTCCTCTCATCTCTGGGAAGCTGGCTGTCAGAAAGACACCAGCTCTGGTTGCACAGCACCCCTGAATACTCTGCAAAGCACTCCCTTCGTTGGTCATAGATAACTGGGAGCAACAGCTGGGGTCGTTGCTCCCTCTTATATACATTTGAAGCAGACAGAGGATGTGAATTATTTCTCTTTGCTTTCAGAACCGGTATGACATGGTTCTTCCTTCAAGTGTCCCTTTGAGGGGGCTCTCAAGCCAAAGCCTCTTCTAGAGTGATGTACCTTATATCAGTTTAGTCTCCAGCTTTGAGTCCCCTCAACAGATGTACAAAGAGATATGAGGTTTCTGCACCTAGCAATTGACAGTCACACTGCACAGTGATCACAGACGAAGCAAAAGACTGGGCTTGCTTATAGATGGGTCTCATTTACCCTAATAACAGAGACTGAAGCTCTTTGAAGTTAATCAAGTTTCTGGGCCCAACCCACAAGCCATCCTGTCAAGAGAAAACAACTCTTCCCACACCCCAAGATCTTTTGTTTCAGCTCTGACAGCAAGTTTGCACCTCATCATGGAGGGCTATTCAGGTGCAAGCTGCCAGTTGGAGCTCATGTCAATGGGGTTCTAGAGAGTTTATGCAAGGAAAAGGTAATTTCTAAAAGTACCGTCCCAAAATATTAATTACAAATCCAGCTTCACCCTGAATTGGGCTTCTAATAATGAATGAACTTTGGAGCTGTTTCCTAGTCAGAAATAACATTAATACATGTACTATTATATCCCAATGTGTTCCTATAGAAAAGCTAACTCTGCTGCAATGAAAATAACTGTTGGGGCCTTTTCACTATAAAGACATTAAACTTCCATATGTTCTACATTTAAATAGCCTGCACCCTGCCTTATGTGCAGTAAGGCCTACTTAGGTGGGATTTCTCGGTATTTAAAATGAATGTTTATGCCCATCAAAATGGGTTATTTTGACAGGTTAAATTTGCACTTTTAGAACTGCACAGCCTTGTTACGTTGGTAGGCATGCATCCATGTCTACACTGTCACTGTAGGGAGTGGCACAGTAGCTGCAGTTTAGTAGACACATTTAATTTGCAGGTCCTGGGTACACTTAGTATCATATACTAGGGACTTAAAGATAAGTTAACCATGCCAACTAGGGCTATTACCAATTTCAACATATTTTAGGGGTTAGAGTGCAAACACTGGTGTGCAGAGTAAAAACAATTGTAAAATCTATCAAAAAGTGGAGGTGACTACGCAAAAAGGGGTATTTTCCTACAATTACCATTCTAAATTGATGGAGGAGAAATTTTAAAGTACAGTCATCATAAAGAGGGTGTTTTTTATGCAAGAAATTTGTGATGGGTAATGATGCCCAGAAAGCTTAGGGCCTGATTTAGAGTTTGTTGAACAGGTTGTTCGGTCACAACATGACAGACATCTCATCTGTTTGATTACAAGTGCATTAGGATGTTACACACCTGTAATAAGACAAACCAGATATCCATAACATCATGAAGGACTAATCCTTCCACCAAACTCTAAAACAGGCACGTAGTATTGATCAATAGGCTTCAGGTTTGTTGAGAGAAGAAATCTAATAGTAAAGGACACTATCCATCTGGTCATTGCCCCCCCATGGACCTAAGAGGAATGGAAATTCTCAGGGCTATTACTGACTTCAAATGCTAATACAGAGTTCATCACTTGTTGCTACCATGGATTAGGGATTGAGGTAGTGCTACAGTACGTATTTCCTAATGAAACAAGAAACCAGAACAGAAATAATTCTTACTTTTGAAGCAGCTTTTCTCAAGTAAGTCCCTGTAATGGAATATGTAGCACAAGGACTGAAAAGGTACCTTTCCAACCCTAAAACGTGCCCAGACTAATCTCTCAGGGACGTAGCTACTACCTAGTTGGTTCCAGTCATGGACTGTTGAATGTATGAATCTAAGGGAAATTGAAGGCCTACAGATACTAAAGTACCATTAATGCAACTTACGCATTTCACAGCTAATGGTGTCCAAATATACATAAAGCACTCTTCTGCAGTGTGAGTTAGGGGTCTTGACGGGGCATGGTTAATCCCTCAATCCTAGTTGTCAGTAAATGATTTATTATTTGAAGGGGGTAAGAACCCACTTAAAAATAATCAAAATCTTGGTAAACCACAGAAGCCCCTTAATAAACGTGCTAAAACCTCTGTTTGCTACAGCATAGAGCAGTCAGGGTTCACTTAGAGGCAGTACTCAAACAGTAATCAAATGAAACCACAACACAAGAAAAATCCCAAACTGATTTAGAAAAATAGAGAATATTTTAACAAAATTACACCAAAATGTTAAAATCTGGGTTAAAGTCAAAAGCTAAGGTCGACTGTGATGGACAGGACCACATTCATCCCGTTGGAAAGTTGACTTTGTGACTTAGAATTTTTTCTCGCGAAAGGGGTCGTAGATGAGCCATTAGCAGAGCAAGGTAGATCTGAAACAAGATTTGACGTTGGCAGGGTGCTGGAGAGTGGGTTGTGGTTATCGACAGTGGTGAGGGAAGCTTCAAGTAGCCCAAGTCCAAAGCTAGTGCCCATAAAGGTCTAGACTGTAAATCAGCAGTAGTGCTGTAGAAAAAGTGAGTTTTATCAATCTCCAGCTTTTACCTAGTCTGTTGGAATTGAACTGCAACAGCAAGATCACCATATCAGTTTTTAGGCTCTCGAATGGTAAACTGTGAGGACAATCATAACATTCTTTCCTTTTATACATCCCAGTGTGTCCCCACCACACCCCTCCTCTGCCAGACAGGGGGGAAAAAGATTTCTGAATTCACCATGATATGTAAAAAAGAGTTTTGGGGATAAAGCTCCTTGACCACAGAATGTCTACAGTCTGTGTTTTGGATTTTAATATACTTCATGTGGAGGAACTGGATAGGCAATGAGCTAAATCTCCAATAGCAGCATTCACTGATCTAAGTGATAATTTAAATATGACAGATCTATGGAGATCATATTTTTCCTTATGTGCTCTAGGTTAAATTAATTATGTGCCTAGAACACAGAAAGGTCATTTTAGTAAAAATACGATATTTGGAACACAACTTGACATGTCTTTCCCCTCTTCAGCGTGTGCTAACATGGAATAGGGATTGCCTTTCCCATATGTGGGAAACCTTAGATGGACAAACACTAGCATGTTTTACCACAGTACTGTCAGAGGTTTTCCTTATTAATAATGGGATTGATACCTTACAAATGACTAGATGAGGCTTCTTCGTGTCTGTTGTATGGAGAGGTTATGGTTATGTCTGGCATACAGGGGAAGAAGGTTATAATAGAATACGCAGCCCAGATACTGGAGAAGCACCACGTGACGATTGTGGTTCCTGTGGCAAGGTTATGTTGATATGTCTGGTACACAAAGAGTTAGGCATGTTTTGTACTGAATTGTGTGTGCTGGGCTTCATATATGTTAAAATCATGCAGCTTTTTGCTCACAGTTTTTAATATTGTAAGTCAATATATAAAAAGTTGTGCATTGGTGTCTAGATGTAGAAGCTGATGGTAAATATATTGATTTTTGTCAGATAAGGGCCTCGTGGAGACTAAACATGTGAGTGATATTTTTTTTACATTTCATTGGGCTCTATAAATGAGATAAATGGGCTCTTAAACGAGAAGGATTACAAAATAAAAGGTGTTTCTTGCCCTCATTCTGTCCCTTGATATTGCAGTTGATTTGGACTGCAATTTTATGATGGAGTTCGGTGTGACAAAGCCACAAGCCTATAAAGAATCTCAGTCAAGGGGAGCATCTTTGCCAAAGATGTCCTGCCTCATTTTCTGAATATACATAGAGACCATCAAGGATGGATTATTAAATCAATAATCTGTGCAATTGTGATTAAAGAGAAGGTTAGCAAGCATTTGCAAAGCTAGTGTGTGTCTCTTGCCGATGCTTTTTGGCCATATCTCTTGACTTTGCCAGTGAGTCGTAAAATGTGCTGGCATTGGTAAATCTAGTAGCAGAGACTGGCCATCTTGAAAGTGTAGCCTTTATACTTTCAATGTGTCTGCCATGTGTGATGCAACATGGCATGATGTAACCTGGCAGCCATCTTGAAAGTAGGGGACATATTGTTTTCATACTTTTGAAGTTGCTGTCATGTTGTGTCATGCAATGTGGCAACCACTTTGATAGTACAGAACATTATTTTCACACTTTCAGGGCGAGCACCATTTTGTGTTAACCCATGTTATGTCACACAGTGTGGCATCTAACTTAACATTAGAAAAGATACACTTTCAAGATGGTCAGTCGCCACAATTGGCTTTCCAAATGCTGGTGCATTTAAAAAATGTGGGCATTGGCAAAACAAACAGTGGTAGACTATGAGTAGTGGGAGTTGGGTGGAACGAAAAGAGCTGAATGCTGAACAGAGAGGAGATATCAGAGGACTGGAGTGAGAGAAATGCCAGGAGAAGAGGAAAGAGAGGTGGAGGACGGTAGAGAGTGAGTTGAGCACTGAGGGAGGATGAAACAAAACAGGTAGGGTGGGACAGGTTGGGGTGATAAGGGCAAATGTACTCTATACTAATATGGAACCTAAGGATGGTGCAGGACGTGTAAAGCTGCGCGGCAGAGTTAGCGACCCTTGACCCTAGGGTAGGTCGCTTCCCCCGCCGCTGCAGCTCCACCTGCCCAGGCTCCTGCCACCTCCCAGCAGGACCAGCTAAACCGTAAGTACTCCCCCCACCCAGCCCCTTGTTACTCACCTCTGTTTTTCTGAACTTCTGTCTTCTGCTCTGTCCTCCATCTTTTTCTTCGTACCTCTGCTGTCCTCTCTCTGTCCATCTCCCTTCGCTTTTCTGCTCCTCCCTCTGGTAGCCATCTTCCACCGGCTCTGCTCTTCTCCTGTGTCCCTCTCTTCCTCCTCACCGCACTTTCCTCGTGTTCTGCTCTTCCTCTGTGTCCCGCTCCTCTTCTTCGCCGCATTTTCTTCCTGCTCCGCTCTTCCTCTGTGTTCTTCTCTTCTATCTCTCCCTCCTCACCGCGTTTTCTTCCTGCTCTGCTCTTCCTCTGTGTTCTTCTCTTCTTTCTCTTCTTCCTCACCGCGTTTTTCCTCATGCTCTGCTCCTCTTCTATGTTCTTCTCTTCCTCTGCACCCCATCCTGCGTGTTCTCTTCTTCATCTGTGTTCTTCTCTTCTTCTGCACCCCGTCCTGCGTGTTCTTTTCTTCATCTATGTTCTGCTGTGCTCTTCTCCTCCTCTGCACCCCGTCCTTGCGCGTTCTTTTCTTCTTTTCTTTATCTGTGTTCTTCTGTTCTCTTCTCCTCCTCTGCACCCCGTCCTTGCGTGTTCTTTTCTTCTTCTGTGCTCCTCTCCCTTTCTTCTGTGGTCTTCTCCTCTTCTCCTGGACTCTTCTCTCCTCTTCCTCTGGACTCTTCTCTCTTCTTCTTCTGGACTCGTCTCTCCTCTTCTTCCGGACTCTTCTCTCCTCCGCTTCTGTGGTCTTCTCCTCTTCTTCTGGACTCGTCTCTCCTCTTCTTCTGTGGTCTTATCTCCTTCCTCTTCTATTCCTCTCTTCTTTTCTTCCTGACTCCTCTCCTCCTCTGTAATCCCCCCTTCCCTATCTTCTTTCCCTTCCCCTCTACCTGACCCCCCCGCCCTCTGCTTTCCTGCTCGGCCCGCCCCCCCCCCCCTCTTATGGCAGCCGTGCCGCTGGCGCGCCAAAGGCAAGCCCGTCCGCGCCTGGACCGTGCCCAGCACCACGACCCCTGGCCCCCAGAACTCCCAAACCCCGCATCGCCGCTACGACCCCACCTCCCTCCACGCTCTCAACCCAGGACGCTCTAGAACCTGCTTCCAAGCCAACCCAAAACGCACTCATGGACCTTTCGCATGCCTGACCTGCAAGCACACCTTCCACCGCGACTGCACCCCGCCCGCCAGCCCACGCGCCAATAATCATCTCAAATGTATCCTCATCAATGCACGCTCCCTCCACAAACACGCCATTGAACTATGGGACCTCCTGAACTCCACCGGACGTCGCCTTCATCACTGAGACCTGGATGAACGCCTCCTCGGCCCCCGACATCGCCATAGCCATCCCCGACGGCTACAAGATCACCAGGAGAGACCGCACCAACCAAGTCGGTGGAAGAATCGCCATCGTTTTCAAGGACTCCAACGTCACCACCTCCACCGAAGACACCCACCTCGCCGCCAAACACATGCACTTCCAGATCCACACCGACCCCAGGACCACCCTCAGAGGAACTCTCATCTACAGACCCCCTGGACCACACGCCCTCTTCAGCTAGTCTATCGCTGACTTCATCTCCCTGCACGCCCTAGCCTCGCCAGACTATATCCTCCTCGGAGACGTCAACTTCCACCTGGAGCAGAACAATGACCCCAACACCACCACCCTGCTCGCCAACCTCGCCAACCTCGGTCTCAAGCAACTGGTGAACACCCCCACCCACATCGCCGGACACACGCTCGACCCCATCTTCTCCGCCAGCAACCACGTATCCTTCAGCCACTCCTCCGTAATACACTGGACCGACCACAGATGTGTCCACTTCACCTTCAGACGCACGACTCTCCACCTCCGCACACAACCCATCCCACGCAGACATTGGAACAAAATCCCCACGGAACAGCTTCTCTCCACTCTCAGCGACAACCAACCTACCTTCTCCATCGAACCAAACAACGCAGCCCTCAGCCTCACTCATTGGATCACTAACTGCGCGGACAACCTCGCACCCCTAAGACGCGTCCCAAGACAGACCAGCACCAGGAAACCTCAATGGTTCACAGACACCCTCAAGGAATCCAAAAAAACCTGCCGTACCCTCGAGAAAGCCTGGCGCAAAGACCACACCGCAGAAAACATGTCTGCCCTCAAAAACGCCACCCGCGAACACCATCAGCTGATCCGCGCCACCAAAATAACTTCCTTCACAGACAGACTGGACAAGAACACTCACAACAGCAAAGAACTCTTCAACATCGTCAAAGAGCTCTCCAATCCTAACGCCAACTCCAACTCCATCACGCCTTCACAAGACCTCTGCAACTCCCTCGCTACCTTCTTCCATCATAAGATCACCGACCTACACGAAAACTTTGGACACCAGACCCAGCCATCCACCACAGAACCTACAACCCCCGCCATCACCCTCGACGCCTGGACTCACATCAGCGCAGAGGAGACCAAAGCTACCATGAACTCCATCCACTCCGGTGCCCCCTCGGACCCCTGCCCACACTTCATCTTCAACAAAGCCGACGACATCATCGCCCCCCTTCTCCAGACCATCATCAACAGCTCGTTTGCTTCTGCCACCTTCCCCGAGAGCTGCAAACACGCGGAAGTACACGCCCTCCTGAAGAAACCTATGGCAGACCCCAGCGACCTGAAGAACTTCCGCCCCATCTCGCTCCTCCCCTTCCCTGCCAAAGTCATCGAGAAGACCGTCAACAAGCAACTGACCAACTTCCTTGAAGACAACAACCTACTCGACCCCTCCCAGTCCGGATTCCGAGCCAACCACAGCACAGAAACCGCCCTCATCTCAGTCACAGACGACATCAGAACTCTGAGGGACAACGGAGAAACAGTCGCCCTCATCCTGCTCGACATCTCGGCTGCCTTCAACACCGTCTGCCACCGAACCCTAACATCCCACCTGCACTCCACCGGTATCCAAGGACTGGCCCTGGACTGGATCACCTCTTTCCTCTCTAACTGCTCCCAAAGAGTCTACCTCCCTCCGTTCCGCTCAGACCCCACCGAGATCATTTGCGGCGTCCCACAAGGCTCCTCGCTCAGCCCGACTCTCTTCAATGTCTACATGAGCCCCCTCGCCGACATTGTACGCAAACACAACATCAACATCACCTCCTACGCGGACGACACTCAGCTGATACTTTCCCTCACCAAGGACCCCACCGGCGCCAAGACCAACCTGCAAGATGGAATGAAAGACGTCGCAGAATGGATGAAACTCAGCCATCTGAAACTGAACTCAGAAAAAACGGAAGTCCTCATACTCGGAAACACCCCGTCCGCCTGGGACGACACTTGGTGGCCCACGGCCCTTGGCACCGCACCTACCCCCTCAGACCACGCACGCAACCTCGGATTCATCCTGGACCCACTTCTCACTATGACCAAACAAGTAAACGCCGTATCATCTTCCTGCTTCCTCACTCTACGCATGCTCCGAAAGATCTTCCGCTGGATCCCCGCCGACACCAGAAAAACTGTGACCCACGCCCTCGTCACAAGCCGCCTGGACTACGGAAACACCCTATACGCAGGAACCACCACTAAACTCCAGAAATGTCCGCAGCGAATACAAAACGCCTCCGCCCCCCTCGTCCTCGACATACCCCGCAACAGCCACATCTCCGCCCACCTGAGACACCTTCACTGGCTTCCCGTCAACAAAAGGATCACCTTCTGGCTCCTCACCCATGCACACACAGCCCTCCACAACAAGTGACCCGAATACCTCAACCGTCGCCTCAGCTTCTACATGCCTACCAGTCAACTTCGCTCCGCCAACCTCGCACTCGCCACCGTCCCTCGCATCCGCCACACTACAGCAGGTGGGAAATCCTTCTCCTGCCTGGCGGCCAATTCATGGAACTCCCTCCCCGCCAACCTCAGGACCGCCCTGCATTCCGGAGGCAGCTCATAACCTGGCTCTTCGACCAGCAGTAACCCCCCTTCCCCTAGTACCTTGACACCCTCACGGGTGAGTAGCACGCTTTATAAATGTTTTTGATTTGATTTGAAAGCTAAATAACGAATCAAAGTACTTAAAAATAAAATAGAAAAATATTTCCTTGATGTCATCAATGGAATGATAGAACTCTGCCAATCAAAAACAAGGGGTAAGGGAGAAATTAAAACAAGCCAACCAGCTAGAACGGGGCTTACTGTCAGCTGAAGCTATCTTTTAGTGTGATGCATAAAGGTCTAGTGGAGGAAGATTGTAGGACTATATCATTAAATACTAGGGGAAGATTTACTAACATTGGATGCAGCACAACTCGACAAGACAATTTCCTTCACTGCAGCAAATGGAAGTAGCAGGAATGCGCCATATCTAATAAGATATGGCACATTCCAGCTGTCTGTGTGATGGCACACTTGAGTGCCGTCTAGCGACAACGCAGGCACTTTTGTTCTGTGTTGCAACGGTGCCTGCGTTGCAGGCAGGATTGTTTTGTGCGTGAAGGGGCATCTTCCTACACAAAAATAATCTTCTCAGACTTTCTTCCTCTTTTTATGTGTGCTGCTGAATGAAACACACTTAGAAAGAGGAAAAATAAACGTATTTCTACTTGTTACTCCTCGACTGGTAAAGTGTAGCATTTTGACGCATTCCCAGGTTTGCTAGTGCTAGTAAATCTGGGAATGTGCCAGGACCCATGAGTAGATGCATAAGAACACCCATGCTCCGCTGATGGAACTCCTTCCCATGGCAGAGTAACCCAAGTCAGTGACTTGCACTGCCATGTTACTCCAGATGTACTATGCCACTCAGAGCCATGCAGAGCTTTGCATGGCATAGTAAACCTTACTTGAGGGCTTGCGTCACCTTACGTAATACAATGGCGACACAACCCCTCGGCCAAATCTGGGCCTAGGTTAAAAAAAAAACATGTGGAAAAACCCTCTTATTTATAGTTATAACAGTGCCTTCATTAAAGGCTGGTCAGCTAACAACATGCTTCAAAAGGCCGCTTCTTATGTTTCACTTGACTGGGACTTTTTATGGTCTAGCTTGGAAACATTTGGCTTTGGAGATGCATGTGTCCATGTGCCACAAAGTAAAGTGCTTTAAAACATCATACCTGGAATAACTGATAACCTGTTCCCACAACTTGTTTCAGAGAAAGTCAAATGTCACAGCCGTCTATTGTGTCTACTTTTTTCTAATATTTTCTTGAGCAATGGAGACTTTGGAGTGATAAGGAATCATCAAATTGAAGGCCACAGTACAGGGGTCACAGTTTCTACAGTCACATAAAATGTGGATGACTTTGCTTCCCTTAAATAATACTAATCTTGAGCATGGGTTCCTTAAGGAAACAATTAATGATAATAGAATTTACCTTCTGGTAAATGATTAAAAAACAAATCCTTCTTTGGAGTCCCACCGGGAATATTAAGAGGACTTTATCAAAATGTAATTACTGAAAACTTAGAATACCTTGTGGTAGTACGCCTAAAGCATTACAAAGACCTTTCCAAGCAAACTATTGTGGTTTATGGATAAATCTGTGCTCTGTATAGTTGCCAACCAAGGGTGTTCGTTAACAAGATGTAATTTTGCCACACATTTTCTACAGATTTGCCTTTCCCATGTAGAGTTTTAATTAAGGTGCATGCTTAAGTGAAAGAGTTAGAGGCCACATTTATCGGGGTTTTAAAATGACAACAAGTTTCTAGAGAAATTGCAGCTTCCGGTGACAAAGGAGTATTAGGCGATTGCATCATTGTCATGAATCTTAGATGTCAACTGGAAGGATTTCAGAGGCAGTAAAAAGGTTAGCATTTAAGGAAAAGTGTTATCTGCCATAACTGTCATCTGTAACCTTATAGTGAGTATGACCCATTATTGCAAAGCAAAAATTGAATGGTATTAAAATATACCATTCTTTCTATCTTATAGGGCTTAATTCGATTTCATCATCATCAATACATAGCTTTACTCGGTTACTTTCAACCATAAAAGCAAAACAACCAGCGGTAAAAAGATAAAAGATAAGTAAAAATTAAGTTAAAAAAAGAAATAAGAGGAATGAAAAAAGAACATCCTTTACGGCCTTAAAACACATAAAAACCAAACACCTAATCTCCTACTGACTGTCATTTAAATTAATCATGGGGTTTTGTTCCAGTCTAGGTGTGTGGTTAAGATTTGATGACTAAAACATTCCATTGTCAATTTTTCATATTGTCCTTATTTTTGAAGTAAGTTCTGCATCAGCAATTTTCCCCAAGCGATTAATACGTACATGCCAGGCAGCTGTAATGTACTTACTAACCGCACAGGGAAAGGGGGGGGAACTTTCCCTCATCAGAATTCTTAAGGCAACAATACAATGTCTTACCCCCATATTTCTACACACTGGCCGTAACCACTTTCGACGCGCAATCAAATAGGCAGGACATAAAAACATAAAATGTACAATGGATTCTGAATTATGGTTACAGCTCGGACAAAAATTAGATCTTGTAGTTGCACTCCACTTACTGCCATATGATTTGAGAGGCAGACAACCATATCTGAACTGGATATATAAACTCTTACTTAATGGGTCAAGAATTCTATCCATAAAAGATTCAAAAGACGGATACCATTTAAAATCAAAAAATTGTGAGGTCAATCTGCCGTGAGTAGGGCACAGCAGATAGTTTTCCCTGACATAAGTCCAGTATACAGTTTTCAAATGATTCTTCTGCTCCTTCCTTATACTTTCTGGATGACTCCATAGCTCACTAAGACCCAATTTATGAAACCATTTAGAGATGTGATTAAACCAGGGAATGGTGAGTACATTTGGTCTATCCAAGATGTCTTGTAAGTAGATAACTCAGGGGTGGACCAAACACGGACCCAAAAAAGCAGAGGTCGTAGGGCAACTACATCTGAGATACGTGAAAGGCCAAGGTCCCAGAACAATGGCAGCAGTGGGGTACTGCGAGGGCAGGCCAAAGTAGACCTCACGAAATTGTTTTCCCCCACTGCAAGCCTGCCAGTGTTTGAGGACCCCCAAATTTCTGCCCCATAGACTGCAGCACTTTGTGCCTTTGCTCTATAAATTTTAATAATTGGAGTAATCACTCTCTCAGAAGTAGACTTATGAAAACGAAGAATGGCTCCAGATGACTGTACCAGGCGAGCCAAACTTTTGTCAATTTGGGCCCCCCAATGCAGATTGTTGCTAATTCTCACCCCCAAGTAATCTATAGAGCTTACCAAACCTAGGGGCGTTCCATTGTAAAATATTGAATATCTCTTAGTGGGGCCACAACCCAAAGTCATAAGTTTAGTTTTGCTATGGTTAAGTTCCAGACCATAGTCACCGCAAAACGAACTGAACTTGTCCATGAGTACCTGGAGGCCCATAGGGGTTCTGGAGATCAAGAGAGAATCATCGGCAAATAACAAAATTGGAATTTTATGGTGATTCAAAGATGGGGCATCATTTTGACAATTGGACACGACTTGCACCACCTCATTGATGAACAGTGTAAATAGCGTTGGGGCAAGAACGCAACCCTGGCGCACTCCTCTCTTGATGTCTATTTTGTCTGTGAGTTCCCCCTGATTGCCCCATCTTACTTGTGCAAATGTTTTTTCATGTAATCTTTGGATTAAATGCACTAAGTTCCCTGGGATACCAATTTTGTTTAATACTTCCCACAGTTTCTCTCTTGGGACAAGATCAAATGCAGATCTTAAGTCTACGAAAGCCACATAGAGTTTTTGCTTAGATAAGGTGACATACTTCCAGAACAGTAGTGACAGCCTGAAAACTTGGTCCATAGTATTAGTTTTGGGCCGAAACCCAGCCTGTAAGGGAGATAAAATTTGCTGGTCTTGAATCCAATCAGTAAGCCTCTCTAAGACTTGTTTGGCAAACGTCTTCTGAAGGATATCAATAAGGCTAATTGGTCGATAATTTACAGGCAACCCTGTATCACCCTTTTTATAAATCGGTATTATTTCAGCACCACGCCAAGACTCTGGAATAGGGCTGCCAGCTGCTATGACATTAGACAATAAATTGATATACCATGCCCATATCTTAGGTTCTGATTTGAACAAGTCCCCTGGAATCTTATCCGGGCCAGGGGCTTTTGCTGGCCTCAGAGAATCAATAGCAGCTGTGGTTTCAGCTAAGGTAAAAACAATTCTCTCAGATGAGATCTTATTAGCAGCCCAACACTCGACATGTGCAGGGTCCTCCAGAGCTTGCTGTACAGGCAAAGCATAGATTTCAGAAAAGTAGGACACCCATCTTTCGGGCTGTATATGCAACCCAATATCATCCTTACCCCTTTTCGAACTGGAGGTCAATAACCACCAAAAAGAGCTATCATCTTTACTTTGGACTGCTGCAAGCAGTTTCTGCCATGTCTCATTCTCCCAGTCTCTTTTGGCTCGCTTCAGGGCATTGGCATACCTACAACGAGCCTCTTTAATAGCCGCATGCGTAGAATTTTTAACAGCCTCTTTTAAGGTGGATCTTGCTCGCGCACAATCCTGATTATACCAGTCCCTGTGAAGGGTGTCAGCGGGTCTCGATTTAAAGGAAGTTTCCTTATAGAAGATACCCTGAAGGGAATCGACCATTTTAGTGTGGATCGCCATAATAGGAATATTAATTCGATTTATATGTTGGCAAAACAAATTAAATAGAGTTATTCAAGATTTAGGGCATGTTAGATTTTGTTGTAGGTGCCACAGATAACTGATCAACACCTTCACTGTAAAAAATGGCAGCACCAAACTAATTAGCGTATATTGCACTTTGAGGGGCTGAAGTAAATCCATGGCAATTTCTTTTGAGGATGCATTTTAACAAGGTTAACATGGGCATACGACATAGAAAGGAACAGCACATTGAAGAGGAATTGTGGCCCTGATTAAAGCAAATCCTGTTTGTCATTCAAATAGGATAAATATGAATTCCTGACAGTGAATTCAAGGAACCTATTATACTACTAACCAGATGCATAAATTCTGGATTATCTGGTTGGACTTGTGCAATCTATTTTAGATCCACATACGCAATAGACCATATGCTTTAGGTCTTTTCTATATTAGTGCAATGTTCACCTAATTGTTGTGAGATCTATAATGGATTGCTAAATACAGAACTTAGGGCCAGATGTATTGAGGTATTTTGCATTTGCAAACTGTGCAAATGCCCGTTTGCGAATGCAAAAAGCCATTTCAGAATGTATGAAAGACATTCTAAACGCAATTTTAAGGAATCGCTAAAATAGCGATTCCTTAAAATTGCGACTCTCTAAATAAGAAATCACAAATAAGGATTCCTTATTTGCGATTCCTTAGCACATGTTTGAAGCAATTCCTAAATGCGATTTGGGCATTTAGGAATCGCTATTTACCACCAAGTTTTGGGGTGCAGCAGAGGGGGCCTTAGGCCCCCAGCACCCTGGGGTTTTGTATTTCCAAAATTGCGATTTCTAGTTAAGAAATCACAATTGTATAAATGCAAAAAATTCGCACATAGGTGCGAATGGGGCCGGTATCGCAATTTGCGATTCGGTAATAGCATTTGCGATTTTTAAGAAATCGCTATTACCGATTCGCAAATGTGATACATGGCATTTTGCGAGTCGGAAATAGCGATTTCTTAAAAATCGCAAATTCCGAATCGCAAAAGGCCTTCATGATACATCTGGCCCTTACTGCTCGATATTCATTTTTATATGGCAGAAGTTAAATAAGGTTTAATTAGCTAAGTCAGGAAAGATGTTGCATAATATACATTATTGACAACAGAAATTATATATTCTAGATTTAGATTTGTTTGGATCCAGCAAATAGTAATTTTAAGTATAAGGCTACATGCGTAAAAATGCAGACCGCTCCATGAAAGTAATAAAAATCAATTGAAGAGAAATTGTATGTGTTCCTCACAAATCTTTCATGTGTTTGGGGCAATATCCGTCTCTTTGCCAATGGGCAATTTTGATGTTTTCATAATATTATAACTTTCTGGTTACGTGGATCAGTATGAAACTCCATTAGTAAAAGTGTAGGTGACTGCTTGGGGTGAGAAAAGTCACATATATAATGTGGCCCTTAGGCTTATACCTATAGTTGTCCAAAGTTTATCCCCTCACTGCCTGAACAAGCCAGAATGGGCAGACTTTAGTTTTACCATGTTAGATATTTAATGAATGTTATGTATAGTATGACCTTTTTGAAGTCAAAGAGATAAATCTTGTATTTAGTAAATTATTAGGTGTGAGATTGTTGTATCATTCTTGGTGTTTTAGTATAGCTTTCAGATTCAGTGTTGTGAATTGCTATTTATATTAGACATTGTATTATACATAGATACATTTATAATCATTGACCGTATTAATTGACTTATTTACTAATTTACTGTTTTTTAATACATTTCTGTGCCTTAAAATAAGATGCCAAACTTCAGCAAGGGTTCGAGATGCAATTATGCATATGGGTGCTAGTCATAGATGCCCAGGAATAGACAATAGGAGCTCCCGGTTCTCCAGGACAGAAACAAGGTTGAGAATCTGAGGCATAGTGGGACAGCCTCTGTGAAAAATGATCCTTGATCGTCTCTAGGGAAACTCGCCCACGTGGATGATTAGTCCTTGTTTATTGAGAGGGAGAAACCTTGGCAGCAGGGTCCTTGAATACATGTTTCTTTCCTGAGGTGAGCATTATCAGGAATAGTCAGGCTCAGGGAAGAGCAAGCATGTTGATCGAGTGGGTATTTGGGCACCACACCTGAGCTATTGTATCCTTTTTAGGAAGAATACAGTGAAATGAGCAGACCCCCTTTAATTCAGGGTAGGGGTGACCTCCCCCGCACCTGTAAGAATTCTTTGAGGTACTTGATCACTTGAATCCAGTGTCTAATTTAGAGCAGGCAGCCAGGCCTCCCGTTGAGAAATGTAACATTTTGAGTCCTCCATGAAGCCAATGTGTATCATAAATGGCATTACAACAAGCAACCTCAACTGCAAATAGGCATTCTCTTGTCTTCATGGATGAGGGTTGAACTAGCAGTTTTTTCTTGGAACCTTCTTCTGTTAAAGTTGGCGTATCACATAAGTATTAAGTACAGTTGAAAAGATGTAGTGCAATAATCTATCAAGTCCTGTAGAGTTTGTGGGATTCACTGATCATTAGTTTGGTTCTGTTGCCAAGTAGTTCATTCAATCATAATCTGCTAGCTCTGTGGACTTTGTCTTGAAAGACTGACAATAAAATATGGTTCTTACTATATCGTCCCAGAAAATCAGCACTGAAGAGATCAAGGAGCGGTCTAACACAAGGGTATGCAAGGAATCAGCAGGTATCGGTGGGGAATAATGCAACTCCATTGCTCTGAATGGAGAAGAACCCTAAGTAAAGTAAAATTCAGTGTTGCGCAGAAGTGCTATCTTACAGGTGTGTAGTTAAGAAAGGCATCTAATTACCCTAGCAGCACCTGCTTGTCCTCTGGTTGTAGTGTTTAAAGACTTAGTTTAAACTGATGTTACCTACACAGGATTTTACACGTGCTCTGAATGCGCCCCTTCCCTGCCTCCAGCATAAGCCTCCTGCCTCATATTTTGTCAACAATCTTAAGTAGAAGGCGTCAGTTTGGAAGAGGGTGACATCCTCACAGATAGGGTCCCTAAAGGTGAACAAGCCCTCATAGGCCTTTTTGGAACACTCTCCACAGAAAGACTGATTCATCGCCATGATAACGTAAGCTGGTAAGATGGAAATGCTCTCCAGGTTGGTGATGTGAGTTAAGAGCAAAAGTATGGACGTGGAGCAACAACTTGCTTTCTTGAGTAGCATACATATATAGAAGTGGTCTGTTGGTGGTTTAATGTAGTACTGAAACAAAACAGGCATCAAGAATAGCACATCTGAAATCTGTTCTAAGAAATATAAAATATTATATTTGTAGCATCTGTAGCTATAGATACACATGCTCTGCATACTCCTGCCACATAGTGTTGAGTGTTTGTAAGTTGTTTTTGACTAACACAATCTGTTGTGACTCCACTCTTAGCCCACAATGCACATAAAGACTACACTACAGGTTTTGTTTCCATCCATCGGGTTCAAATGTTTGAGGTCCAGGACCAAAAAACCTTTCTTTTCCTGGTTGTTTGGTGGCAGGAAATTGCCGCTGCTATTTTCTGTGTCAGAGATCAAGACCGTCCATTCCAGCAAAGAGACATCATTGCTGGATTGCTATTAATGAGGCTCACCTTGTAATGTCATCACGGAGTCTCGCAAAGGATTGAGGTCATGTTTGAAGAAGAAAGATTGTGTGTGTGTGTGTTTGAGTGGGGGGTATATTATGAAGAGTGCACCCTTTCTATTTAACCCTAAGTGCAAAGCTAAATTTACTACACTTTAATGAGCTCTGAGTTGCCTTGCAGCTATCCCAAGGTGCCTGCTATTGGGGCAGAATAATTTTTTTCATATATACTTTCATGCAGAAAAATCCTAACCAGACCTCACTTACACAAATAACCACACACACCAAATTTCTAAATGGAGAAGGTTTATTTTTGAAGGGCAAACTTTGCAGGATCATAGTTTTACCCCCTATTGAGAAGGTTTGGGACTGGGCCCCACAATTCACTCCGGCCCTTGGCCTACCACACGGCCACTCCCGCCTTGGCCTCACACTTAGTTGCCACACTCCTCACCATATTCAAACCACAGTGACTCGGACCACAACAGCCCACATTTCCCAGTGGAATCCATATTATGATCTTTCACACTCAGGGAGGATTATCGACTTGACCCTCCCCGGACAATCCAGACTGAGACCCCCCGACCATGTCAGATTTTCCTCTCCTCCTGACAATACCACACAGTTGCAAAGAGAGAAGCACAGCACCACAATGTGAAACTTCACATAGTACAAGAGTAGGACAGTTTGTTGGTCAAGAAACTCTTCAGGACTGAAACCTCCAGTAGCTTTGAATACTCCTTAGCGTAAGACCACAGAGACAACTTTAAAGACCTAGTCAAGGCTAGGGTTGCCAAACACTGGGTCAAAAAGAAACACAAAGCATCTAAAGACATGGTTTATATCAGGGCCAGGTCGTGCTTGACCCAGTAGTAGTCTGCACGGCTCAAAAGAGTGACGTAGCTCAGGAGACATTGGTGCTCCTCCCCAGGTAGGGAGAGTAGTAATGTGGCTGGCAAGCGTGTCTGGTTTCACAGAGGAGATTGCCAGTTCAGTCTGACTGCTAACCAGATTCGACCACCATCCTTGGAGGAGATGGAAATAGTCATACACTTTACACTTACCCTGAAGCTTATCACCAGAATGGCCATGATTGGTGGCAAAAGAAAAATGTATCTCCAATGCCAATGTCAGTCATTTGTTTGACACTGCTGATAGCCCCTCATCAGAGATGATCACCAGCATCCTGCTATGGTGAATCATGTGGCTGGGAGTCTCCAGCTTCAGGCTAGTAATGCATCAGCAGCTCCTCAATGTGTCCTTCATCTGTGAGCATTTGTTTGACCCACAAGCTCATTTCAATACTGGAGTAAGTAAAGAAGGACATGGAGACTGCCAAGGCAATGATGACCATACAGACCTCAATACCAAGTTCTCCCTTCAGAAAAACAGGAAGGCAGAGGAGGGTCTAAAATTTCTGTGCTTCCTCAGAGGCAAGAGTATCTCCACCAACAGTCATTTGAGGACACAGAGGACCCAAATCCTTCAGCAAGGGTTGCCACCATAGCAATGATATATCCAAGGGTAGAGGTGACTGCAACAACAGCGTCACTGCCTCGAAGCAGCTACTCCCCCACCATAACCCCCACAATCTCACAATTATTTGGGGGGGGGGGGAGACTGAGATTCTTCCTTCTACAGTGGAGGAAATACCTCCAACAAATTGGTGGCCTCCATCTTATGGCAGGGGTGCGGTCTGAGGATCCACATCATACCACCAAATATACCGGTTTACTTGCAAATTCTCAGTACTGAGCATCTACGGCTGCAAAAGGAGGAAGTACAAGTGCCCCAGCCAAAGTAGCAGTTGAACTTGTACACCCACAGCACAAAGCAAAGGAGTCTACTTCCTTCATTTCTTGACACCCAAAAAGGGTGGGACTAACTGACAGATTCTAGGCCTGAGGCCAATAAACTGCAACATCCTGTCAAAACACTTCCACGTGACTCTGCAAAATGTCATCCCACTGATTTGCAAAGAGGATTATGTGGTGGTCCTTGATCTCAAGAATGCCTGCTTTAACACCCCCATAACCTAACTCACCACTGCCTCTTGCTCTTTGTGATAAGTGGACAAAACTACCAGATCCGAACCCTACAAGTTCACTAAAGCCTTAAGGGTGTTTGCAGAATATCTAGCTGCAGTGGCTGCACAGAAACTCCATTCATATCCTTCCTTAGCCAGACAACTATGTGATAAGAGCAGTAGCAACGAGCACTGCCTAGCACACACTGTGAGACCTTGTTGTCTTTGTTAGACAAATTAGGTTTCACCCTTAATGTAAAAAAAATACCATTTCAAGCCCCAGCAAGTTCAGCCATTTTGATGGTGTTCTAAATGCTGCCACAACAAAAGCCTTCTAAAGGCTTCTGCGTCATTTTCAGGCATGGTGTCCTCTCATGATGAATACGGTAATGAGACTACGGGGGGTAATGGCTTCATATTTTGCAGTAGTATTGTGAGCAAGGCTGCACGTGCACTCTTTGTAAGTCTATCTAGTGAGACAATGGTCACAAGTGAAGGGTCGCTAGTAGGATCTAGTATGGGTGCTGTCCTTGATTCATTGTTTCCTTCTTTGGTAAAACAGCAAAAACTTGTAGCTGATTATGCCGTTTTTCAATCCACTTTCACAGGTGACCTTTATCAAGGATGCCTCACTCATGGGTTTGGGAGCACCACTCTACAAGATACATGGATGTGAGAAGAACAGTGTGGCCATATTAATTAACTCTAACTTATGGCAATTAGCCTAGTTCTCAGAACATTTTACAAACGTATTCAAGGCAAAACAGTACTTTAAAGACAGAAATCATGAAAGCAAAGTACTGCATCTAAAACTCACTCGCTCCCTACTGTCTTCAGTGGCCCCTAACATTTGTCATTGGGTCATTTGCATCATATTTAGATACTAGCAGAGCATGTGCCAGTGGTGGGCAACAACTTTAGGGATCTGCTAAACAGAACCAAGTCCAGAAAATTGGAGATGCATCCCCATGTCCTCCAAGGTACTTTCCCCATGGAGCACTCCACCATTGATATCCATGTACCCACAGTCCCAGGGCAATGCAGTAAGAATAAAATGGTTAGGGATATTTGATTATGCTTTTCTACCACTTCTTCTGATTCCATATTTGGTGAGAAAGATAGTGTCAATCACCCTCAAGCTTGTGGCTCCAACGTGGGTGAGGCAACCTTGATGTTCCGTGCTTCTGGAGATATCTGTACACCTACACAAAAAACACCTACTGAGACAGGTTCTACTGACTCATGATCAATTCACAGGACCAGAACGCAGACAGCTGAATCTAGCCATCTGGTACCTGAGGTCTTAGAGTTTGGTTACCTCAAACCTGCTGAGCAGCATATGTAAAGCACGCATGCCTAGTATGCAGCGGAGTGAAAAATGTTTGTACACTATTGCATGGGCAACCACACACACCCACCCACCCTCAAAGTCTCTGTGCATGGAATTGTTGCTTCTAGCAGTTGCAAAACACGCAATTGGCATACATGTCTGTCTACATTTAGCTGTGGTAGCAACCTTTATCCAGAATAGGGAGCATATGTCTTTATTTAAGATTCCTATTATCAAGCCCTTCATTGAGTGCCTTAAGTGAGTAATTCCTCAAATTACCCTTTCAGCACTAGCTTGGGACCTCAATATCATTCTTTATCAGAATTACTAGTGCTCCTTCTCCCATCACTGTGCACCTGTCACATGTAATTCTTGACATGGAAAGTAGCTGTTATAATTGCTGTCACATCTCAAGAGGCTCTGCGAGTTTCAGGTTTTGATCATAAAGGAACCATTCGTTCATTTTCATAGAGGTGGGGTGGTTTTGTGGAAAAACCTAATACTCATGCCCAAAATGGTTTCCTCTTTTCACATTAATCAGCCTGTTGAGTTAGCCATGTTTTTATTTTTGCACACCAAGATTCTGTCGCTTGACCACATCTATCATTCAGACACAGCAACTATTTTGTGGTTTTTGTGAAGCATCACATGTGAAACCCAATTTTCAAGGCAGATATTGCCAGTTGGTTTATTAAAAGTACACAAACATGTAATGCTCTGACTACATTCCACTTGTAAGAATCATGCCATTATGGCTTTTCTGGGAAACATTCCTTTAGCAGACATCTGCAAGCTTGCTACATGGCCAACATCACATGGATTTGCTAGACGTTACTGTGTGATCTTTTAGGCCAGTCAATAGGCTTTAGTTGGCTAGGCAGTGCTGAGAACTTGTTTCAAACATGCACATTATCCACTCCCTAGCTGCTGCTTCGATGAGAAACTGCTTCACAGTGCATGCAGAGCATGTGTACCTACAGCCACGCAGACTTTGATTGGAAACCTTTACCCTGTAACCATCTGCTTGTTGCTTGTAGTACTGTAGATACAATTGTGCCTACCCTTCTACCTAGATGCTGGTGAAAAGCATGTATGTCAATCATAATATAATAATATTCAACAAAGTACAGTAAATACAAAGATTCACCAACCTTTTCTATCGTGAGAGCTACTTCTAATCATTGAAAATCATTGTGAGCTTCTAAAGGCCAAACATTGTTACCAGAGACCCCCAAGCCTACATTCCTCGACATTAAGCCTAATGTCAATAGAGACACATGTGATGCTTTGAACAAAATACTCTGACTAAGGACAAAATGACTAGGCTGCTGTACTGTGTGTGACAAGAACATAATGTGTGGGGAAGTATGAACCTGTGTGTATGAATGGGATGTGTGCATGGGACACTGAGAGGCTGTGTTTGTACTTGTGAGACAGGAGAGACTTTTAGCCATATGTGACACTCTTACATAATATAACACACACGTACAACCATTTCTTTTAAATGGGAGAAATGTAAAGTGTAGAAAAATGTTCTGCAAAAATGTTCATAATATTGAAAATGTTTCTCCAGCTGAAATTTCTCCCATTTAAAAAAACAAAAAAAAACAAATGGGTGTATTTTTCAGTTATAAAAATGGCAATGGATCTACCAGCCACTGGGAACAAGGTGCCAGCTGTGTGTTACTGTGAAACTTTGAAATGGGAGAAAATTAAAGTGAAAAGTTATCGTTGTTAATATGGATTTCATAAACCGTATCATTAAAATTTTCTCCCATTTCAAAATGTTGCATTTATAAAAAGCAGGCATTTTGCTCCCAGTGACCTGTAGACTCCGCATGCTTAAATGGGAAGAATTTAAAGTGAAGGATCTTGCTTCATAAATCATTAAGACATAATTGGCTTAATTTAAAGTAGAAAAAACGTTAAGACTAAATGTTTCATAGAAATATTTGTCTTCCCTTTAAATTTGTCCCAATAAACATTATGGCTGTATTATTCAGCAAGCAATATTGCAGTACCTTCTAGCTTTTGGGAGCAAGAGGCCTGCTGTTTGTAAATGCCACACTTTGAAATGGGAGAAAAATAAAATGAAGAGTTATCTTAATCATTAAGTTAACTCTGCATTTAATTTTCTCCCATTTCAAAGTGTGGCATTTACAAATCAGTAACTTAACTCTTCATTTTAAATTTCTGCCATTTAGAAGTGTTTTGAAACATCATTTTTTCTCACCCTCCAATATTTAGTTGACAAGGGCTTTTATTTAAGAGTTAAATAATTCAGTACTTCAAGTCTTCACCTTTGTGCCTCTTCATGGGTCATACTTCTGAGTCCAGCACTGCCCGTTATCTGGCCCTGCTATAGGCAGCCTGTAGTAATGTAAATCAAACACATCCTTCCCTTAAATTTAAAAGGAAAATGGGACCTGGTGCCAATTTAAAAATGAACTCAAGCCTGCGAGCTACTGATAACTTGTGGTTGACTGATTAGAGACACCTGATATATACTATTCTGTCTTTAACACTAACCTTGAATTATATTACTCAACAGCTGAGCAGAAAAATATCCAAGGCTTGGTGCATTGTGGGTGAGGATGGAGTCACAACAGAGCTTGTGGCTGGAAAAGAAGATTGAAGAAAAACAATTTGCTAATATCCACACCCAACACTAGATGGCAGTAGTATGTGGAACACGTGAATCTTTAGCACTAACATGATATAATCAGATGGTCACTGGGTAAGGAATATTTACCTTACAGCACGAACACATAGTGGTGCATTATACATCAAATCGCTACATATTTTGCATTAGTAAAGCCGCTTTGACATTCCTGGATTGTCTGAGCTGAAAAGGGGAGATGAACTGTTGAGAGCAATAAGACTTCTGTGATAGTACAGGGAAATGCATGATTTTCTCAATCTCCTCATCCAGCTTATAAGCAAGAGGGATGACGATGTGCAATTTGTGTTTATTGGATACCATAAAGGAAGAAGGGGATACCAGGAGGCGAGACATAACTCAGAGACTGTACAACAACCCACAAATAATCAGTGAATGTATTGTGTTGTTGCTCTTGCTCTGCTGTTAGCTCTGCTGCTAGGAACATGAGCTGCAAGCATCAGCAAAGCCAGTGACTGTACCCTTTGTAAATTATAGATAGTAGCACCATACCTTCTCTTAAGCACACACTGTCAAAAACATGCGGTATTGGTAATGGGGCGGTGGTAGTGGTAGTAATAATGGTAATGATAGTAGTAGTGGTGGCAGTGATGCTGTTGATGGCAGTAGTGGTGTTTGATAGTATTGGTGGCAATGGTAGTGGTAGTGTTAATAGTATTAATGTTGGTGATGATGATAATTATGGTCATAATGATGAAGGGGCGGTAATTCTGACTGGATTAGTAGATGTGATAGTGTTGTCTGTGATAGTGATTCTGGTATTGGTGGTGAACTAGAAATAGAATTACAACAAATAGTTGACAGTTATTATGAATATAAAGTAGTGCACTGAGGCATCACTCATAACAAGCACATAAATTACTTATGACACAGCTGACATATTTAGCAGGCACTGCTTCACCTTTTAAAATGGTGTGTGTTGGTAGAGATACTGGTGGTGATCATGGTTATTTTAGTAAGTGGTGGTACTGATGAGGTCATACAGGGGTGGTAATGGTGGGGTTAATTGTGTTGATGCTGGTAGTAATGGTTGTAGTGGTAGAATAGATGACAATGGTAATGCTAGTGGTGATGTTTTTATAATGGTGCTGGTTGTGGTAATTGTGACTATGGTAACAGCAGTGGTGATTGGTGTGGTAGAAATCATGCTAGTATTGGTAGTATTGCTAATTGGGGTGCTAATGACGGTGTTAATGACACTGCTGTTAATGTCAATTGTAAAACATTTTGATAAGCACTACACTGCAAGAGTGACTACTGGATGCTCAGCATTGAAGAAAGTAGCACTCGCTAGGGAACAAATTCTGCATCTCCACTCCTAAAGGGTCTGTAGCACCAAGAGCTCTAAATGTACCATCATAGACTGGTGTGTTACTAAGGAGGAGGTTAGACCTTTGGTTTTCTTCAAATGAAGCACAAAACTTCCAAGTCTCCCAGAGATGCTTCAGAGTGCTGCAGAGTAGCATAGTGGTTTCTCCTTATTGCTCCACAAGTTGTAGATTTAACTCAAAGGACTCAACAGTTTTACATCATAATTTATAATTCTCACCTCTAAGGCAGCTTTACCTATCTGTATGCAAAAGGCTGTGCTGGACCAACATGGCTTAAATTAGATGAAAATGGTGGGAAGGGGACACTTAAAGATGTATGACCTAAGTAATTAAAACATGTGCTCTAAGATACTGTGCTTTACATAGCTTGCTACATGACCAGCATTTAGGTACCTCTTAATGAGCTTTCTGCATCCAGGCATCCTAAACGACAACAAACATATGCTTAAAACAAGCATTACCCTCTGGCTTTACAAGTGCTTGTTAGCAATGTGAAAAGAATAACACCATTTCTGTTGCAAATAATTTGAATTGGTTAATACAGATTGTACATATGTGACAATCAGTATGTACACACTGGATAGAGGCCATAGATCGGATGATCATGTAATCTGAACACAGTTATGGCCCACTTACTTCAGCCTGCACTCCAGAGCTCTCAACTGTACCCCACTATGAACACCCACTCATAACCAGAACTCACCCAGATACCTAATACCAATGTTTGTTCTTTCAGTGGTTTTCCTATATGGGTATGAAAGCAGACAGTAAAAGGACAGATTAACATCACGCACACTGCCTTGCAAACCAAACACTGAATGGCTGTCCTGTGGGTTGATATAAAATGTGACTCATATTGGCTACACGCCATTGGTGAAAGGGGGCTGACCAGGTGACCCACTCTATGTATGCTGGTCTTTGACCTCAACTAAAGGGTGGATTTCTACTCCATCAGAGCAAGGGCTTACGGAAGCTGACCCAAAGCTCCTTTCTGTATGTAACATTACTAGGAATATGACATATACATTTTCAAGATCATAGTAATCTGTCAGACAGCTAGAGATTTATCTGATCCAAACTTGAAAAGGAACTCACCCTCTAATGATTACTGCTACATTTTCTACAGCACCCTCCATTTTGTGCCAGGCCAATCAACTGCACTGTGACTGTACACATATAAAAATATCATGCAGTGTTCACAGGGCACTTCTCCACTGGTGAAATCCTGTGCCACCCCTGCATCAGAAGAAGGGGGCAAGGCTGCACTTCAGACGTGGCAAGCACTACACAAATAGATGCTGTTGAAATGAGGCCAATGGGCTAACAAATGAGGGAGACCTGAAACAAGTGTTTGGTTTGGAACATGTTCACTGAATATCAGTTTTGGCATGCATGCAAGAATCTCTTCTGTTGTCCTAACTCTGTACACCTAGATGATTATATTCTTTATTTATTAGCCATCTAATTTTGGAATTGCCTAATTTTCTAAGGTCTTTTCTTTCAATTTAATTTATTGATTTAAACTGTACATGGCATAGTAAAAGGAGATAAAGTGCTGCTTATAGCCATTGATACAATGTGTGCCCTTAGTTGTTTGCATGACAAAAAACATACCACAGAACAATATCAAGAGTAACTGAAAGCTAATACCTTTATTGACTTCAAAATCAATAGAGAGGACAATTAAGATATTAATAGAACCAAACAACCCTGTGCCGAGATTTTCTTTGTAAGTAGCACTGTTTTCCAGTTTCGTGAAGTGATAATCCAGTGTTGAGACCTTATATAGTGTTTGGCAGATGGGAGACCTATACCACAAAATGGCAGATTTTACCTTCACTGAATTGAGTGTACTGAAATATTTTTCACTCTAAATATCCCAGATAGAACATCTGCCACTTTATCGCAGATGTTCAGCTTCACCAAACTCTATCGATGGCCTTTTCTGTTGAGTAGCTTGCTGCCAATCATATTAATATGTATTTTTGAGAAATAGACATCAGTAACAGTCTTTACATTTTAATGTTAATTGTCCAGTGGGGGAAGGCAGGCCCCTTGGTCCGAGTGTAGGATACCCAAAGATGCAACATAGTACATAACTTGAGTTGAGGAGATAGACAAAGTGTCACCTGTGCTATGTGTCCTAAACATTCCCCCCCCCCCTTTTTTAATTAAGTTGTGTTGATCTGACCAATTACTTGCCTTATTAAATGCATAATGTGGTCTTTGGATGTAAGTTTTCCAACTAAAGTTTCTGAATGGGTTGAAGGCTAAAGAACAAGATTTTGGTTTATCTGAACCGGACTGGTGTAAGCGATGTGGAAGCTGTGATTTACCCCAGAGAAGTTTTTTGATGGGGAGAAGTAGGGTGGGTCTTTCAATCCATCAACCTAACCAGTGTGAATATGGTATGTGTGGCTATTATTTTTTAGATTGTGCAGATTGAGGATGCACTGTGTATTTGCGTTATTATAATCTTTCGCGTGTAGAAAGCTTGCTTTGCTTTTCTGACTTCAAAGTTTCAAGCATGGAATTGCAATCTTAAACTTGGCTGCTCTAGACTTGACTTATAGCATGAGCATGCACTTCCTTCATACTGAGAAATATTGCAGATCAGCGTAAATATTTTGTGCTTATAGAGATTAAATCAAATTACAGGCTTTCTCGCAAACAGACTAACAAAATGTGATAACATCTTGTATTTGTTTTTTCAATTTCAGGCACCAAGTAGTCTAATGGAGACCCTTGAACAGCATTTAAATACGTCAGAAGGAAAGAAACCTGGAAATGGGTACGTATTTAAATTTTGGATCTAATTTTAAAGTTTATTTTTTAGATAGCATTTGACATTATATGCCCTTCACATACTGAAACCATTGAGATGTGTGGGCATTCCTAAGGAAACAGTGGACAATAACAGTGGAGCTTGTTGTGAAGTGCATAGAAATGAATGATGTGAGAGAATATTATAAGATTTATTCTTCCAAAGAAGACACCATACTCAAACACCTTAGGGTACCATGATTTGCATAATGGGGTAAGCGTCTTGCCTTTGTAAAGTATTTTGCCTCAGTCTGGCAAGTTCCAATCATTGCTGGTCCTAATGTGTCATAATATTAACCATTGCACCTCTAAGTGAACAACTATGGTTTGTGAGGGCTGGGAATAAAACGTTGAGCAATAGTGACTTAAAAAAATAATTAAAGTTGGATGGGTAGAGGTGGGGAAAGCAGTGGAGTAGCTGTGGATAGAGGCGGGAACACTGAGTGGGGCGATATTAAGGGGGAGCATGAATACACATCCAATTTCATGGTGTGCTAAAAGAAAAAAAAAAAGTTCCCCCAGTGCAAGCCATGGAAGGAGACAGGTCATACAATCAGAACATAGAAAAGAAGAAATGCTTCTAAAGAGGGACAAACTAAGAATAGTCTGAGGGAGGAATAGCATTGATTAGGAAGCAGGAAAATTATATAGAGAAGAAAACAATCCAATCAAGAGGAAGAGGCAGATCCAAAACCTACTATATTATTTATATATATATATATATATATATATATATATATATATAAATAAATAACAGGGTCGCAAACCCATATCAGTTCAACAAATTACTTCTTCAAAAAGAAGACAATGTTACAGCCACTAGTGTCATAATCCAAAAGTGAAATTAATCAGGCAGAGCAAACAAAAACAGCAAAACACAAAGTTTGTTTTTTGCTGTTTTTGTTGAATATAACATATATATATTTTAAAGGCATTGGAAACTATCGTTCTTTGATTAACAGACGTAAAAGAAGAACATCTGATGTAGATCTTTATTCTGTCTGGTGTTGCTTGGGCAGAGGTGGGAGTTGACTGACTTTATTTCTTGCAACTAATTCTTTTGAGGAGGTTTGCTTAAGACCTAAAAAAGACGATTTTTTTTTCTTCTGACTTTTACATTTCTAGTGCATGCTTCTGCATATGGTAAGATAGTGAGAAGCGAGTTTTTCAAGCTAGAACTTAGAGTTTACCAATTTTCCCCTTTAAAGGCTTTACACTGCAGCTCTTTATACTTAGTTTTCTTTTTTAATAATAGTTTTTTGACTGGGTAATAGCGAGCTCGCAATTAAGTCCAACTACCAAATAATTTTGAGTTGTGCTTAATTTAGTTGCATAGCACATTGTGATCCGAAAGGATGTCAAATCAGGGGATGTGCTGCTGCAACCCACTTCTAGGAGGGCACATGCTGTGCCTGTGAAGCCGGGGCAATACTTATTTTGAGCCTTCAAAAAGCCCTAGTGGTTTGTTCTGGCTAGGTTGTAAACTCCACACTTCTGCCCTGAAGTGTAATGTTTTGCCCACATTTTCTTTTAACATCTCAAGAAGACACTTGAACATGCTTGTAATGATCACCCCATCTCACTTGGGTGCTCTACCTGCCCTATTAACATTCCAGCTGCATGGAAATGTGATATTTCTTTCCTGCGGGCATTTAGTGGGCCCTAGTCTTAATATTGTTCTTTGAGGTACCCTTCCATCATTTTATAGCATGAATTGAATTGCATTCGAGGTCCGGCCTAAGAGGCATCCACTATTTTAAAATATTGTAAGTGTAATACCTTGATAAGTAGTGTCATAGATTGTACATGTGTTCGGTCAGATAATTATTTCTCACATGCATGTCTAACAAACATCATTGTTTACAGCTGTAATCAAGTAGCCTCAAATTGCTTATGCAATACACTCCACATGTTCATGTTTTTGTCTGAGCCCCATGCATCTTGGAGTTGTTAATCCATTATGTTGTAAATGCTTCCAAATGCCCTTCCTACACATTATGTGGGCTAATTCAGTACCCATTAGCAGTTCCTCTTCTTTAGTCATACCTTTTCTGTAAGTAGGGTCCCAGAAATTCAGTACAAGAACAGTGGCACGGACCTGATACCTAGCCTCTCGAAATGTCTAATTAAACTGCCAGCTTCCCCTCTGTGTTGTGTCTGTACATGTCTATATATGTTGTTAGATATATATATATATAATATGCAAGAAAGGAAGGCAGCAGGGAACTCTGGGTAGTTCCCAAGTTTTAGGGGGAGATCTCTCCCCATAATAGCCAGGGTCAACTGGTTCAGAAAGTCTGAGTGTTTCAAGTTCAGTGCATAGATTGCCATCAGCGGGAGGAGATCTCTATCCAAGTGTCCCTCTAATACCACATATTGGCCCTCTGGGTCAATTTTGCATGACACTTCTACATAGGAGACCCCTTGGGGAAATTAAGGTTAGGACCCTCTTGCAAAAGCAGAATACACTGTGCCACGTACTCTCTTCCTTCATTTTCTCTGCACTTTCTGCATATCAGTGGCTTCCAAGAATGTCTCATGTAAGCAAACTCTATGAATGTGGTGGCATCTGAGATATGCATAAACCTCATGCCTTTTCCTAGGTGTTGCCTTGCCCAAATGTTTCAAGTCAGGAAATTATACGTTGGGACCAGTGTCTGTATGTTGTCTCCCATCTAACCATTCCTCAATAAGCCTCCAGTCCCAAAGATAGTCCCACAATGTGTCCAGCTGGTGTCCCTCATGGAGCACCCATTGTATGTGACCTGGTCCAATCTCTGACTCAGCAACAACTTAAGTAAGCACATTTCCAACCCCCGCCACTCCCAACTGGGCACTTATTAGGTACCCTGCCACTAAAATCGAAGGCATCTTCAACTGTGTGTGTATCCATAGGAAACGAGTAAATGCACCTTGCAGTAAATGTGATACAGTGAGGGTACCTTCATAGTGGTCTGGTCGAACTGGCTCCCACCTCCCCCAATGACCTCCTGCCTCCCCAGGATCCCCTGACCCCAAGGTGTGCCCAAAATCTGCTATGAATGGCTGGTTCACAAGTGTTTCATGTATGTTAAAGGTCCAACCTGTTTCATGCAATGTCATCCACCAATCATGGAGTGAGAGCTGGACCATGAACTTCTCCTCCTCCTGAGGCACTTGAACCATTCGTGCCGGTATGAGTCTGAACCACAGTCTAATGATAGAACAGTGAATGGGTTCTTGCTGTGGTGCAACACATCTGCCACTACTTGTTCTCTTTCTTTGGTGGCCTGTTTTGAGGATGGGCTGCTTCCCCTCTTCCAGTTGTGTCTCTGTCTCTGCATCCATGTCTCCCAGCTTCCCTCACGGGAGACTGTCCCTGTCCAAGGCAACTTGCCCTTTTCCTGTAGCCAGGCCCATACATCCTATGATGTCTGAAAGGAATGAGTCTCCTCAACCCTATCACCTGTAGTTTTGTGAGGAAGAGGAGGGCGTATTTGAGGTTCCTGAGACGGAGTTGCTGTTTGACAGCTGCATGTGCATGTGAGCAGCTGCTGTATCTGTGCTGTGTAGTCTAGGTAAGCTGTAACAGTGGATCCTTCATATTTCCATGGGCCTTTCATTATGAATAGCTGTAAAATAAGATCTGCCTCTATAATTCAGTAGTCTTGCAGTTACTGGGTGGGGGTGAAATCCCGGGGTGCAGTGTGCTGTTTCAGTAACCAAGAATTTAGGTAGCTTCCTGCAAGCACCCCATCTATCAGCTAGCATTCAAAGAACAACTCCATGTTTTGACCCTGTGAGTTTTGGTAATCCTGTGAAACACATATTATTCCATCTTAACTGCCCGTTGGTGTCTTCTGCTCTCTGTTGTAGTCGCTCTAGTTCCGCTTTCATTGTTTGCATTTGGGAATGCACCTCCCTGAGGGTGGGACGCATTGCAGTTATAGCAGGTTCCACATCATCTCCCCTGTCAGACAACTTTCTGTGGTCTGCACGCAGTAAGGGGACTCCCTGGGGAAAATCTTCATGCCCTGACTTGCCTGTAAGATTTTGTCGAACTTCTCTGGGTGCTTTGTCAAGGTAGTCTCCAGTTGATTCAGTGGACCATCTCCCTTCAACATGTGTGGATGGTGCCCTTTGTGTTGCACCATGCTGTGGCGTAAGAGAAGGCCTCCAACCAAGTCATTGGGGTTACAGCACGCTGGTCCCTCAAAAGCCACACTCAGTCCTCAGCAGCACCTGTCCATCTACGTTGTCACCGATAAGCCATCTCCCATGGTAAAAAGCACAACCTGCTAGTGCTTTAACCAATGGGAGCTGTGCCAGGTCTTCACCTGCCCAGTGTTGTCAGGGGAGTCAGAGTCCTTCCTGGGTCATCACACCAGCAGGAGCGTTTCCCCAAGAGCCGCAGTCACTATTGCCCATTCTGTGCCAAGGCAAACTTTTGCGAGGGGGAGGTAAGGTACAATGCAGGTATCACAGTTGGCCCTGCTCCCTTGCCTAACAGCATGTTTCCTCAAGGGCCCACCCCTTTAGAACCATTGCCTAATCACTGTGGTGTGCCATAGAGCTTTGCTTGTGGGGCAGCTCCTCTGCCAGCGAGATCCTTGCAGCACAGCCCCACTCAGGTCTGGATGGCCATAGTGCTGGTGGATCCGATGGCAGCAGTGTGTCTCAGTGTCCTGAGCATTCCCACCACACACCATTTATTGGTGGGCTCACCCACCATTGATTTTACCACTGGGGGCCCCCATCTCCAGGCATGGAGCTCCCGAATTCGTGGCTTGTCATAGCTTGGGCCCCCAGCCACGGTTGGCAGCAGCCCACACAGCAGCCCCAATATGCTGATCCACGCTGAGTCATTCTTGCAGTCCTCCGCTCAGGCCTGTGATGCCCAGGACACAGCAGGGGATGTATGCTCCTGGGGAACAAAGAAGATGGGGTGATTAAGGTTGGATGATGGAGGAACAACCAGGACAATGACCGCAACTCAGAACTACATGCCTGTCACGGCTGCCATCTTGACCACGCCCCCTGCTAACTGTAACTTTGCACCACTGTCACTCCCTGTTTATGACCTTGCATATTATATCACTGACGACATGTTAAATTACATCATTGTGATGACATAATTGGTCATATCTCAAATGATATTGATGGCATCACTTATGACCTGATCCATCAATTGTGGCAGTGTGCTATATGGTTTGTGGACTGGAAGTAATTCAACAACCTAAACCTGTGCCTGATCTTTTATAGCTATTCAACTGATAATGGTTATAGCCTGTGGCAATATGCAGGATACATGGTATTTTTGTCAACTCACCCACGTTTACTGTATAACAGCCTTTTTGTACAGTTATTCACTCACCTAACAAACAAAATGTCTCTGAATTTTAATGAGGTCACTCACCTTTTAAACTATGAACTATCTAAAAAAGTGGTTTTTCTCTGTTCACATTGATGGGATCACACACATGAGCTGCTATTTTGAGTCAATAGGTTGACTGGGTATGTATTAGCCACTGAAAAGACTCCTCTAGGCAATCCCTAGGGACTATCCTCCAACGTTTGGTAAAATACACTACACACATTCTTGAAGTTAGCAGATTGGCATGCAGCCTTAGAGCATTGCTTACAATCACTCTGAGTTCAGCCATTTTAAAGAGGGTTATCCGTACATTGTGTGCTCTTTAGCAATGTGGAATGCACCAAAATCCTCTGAGTAGTTCTGCAAATAAATGATCAGACTTTACAGACTTCACATACAAATTATCTTCAGCACAGTAAAACAGCTAGTTAACATGAGTATATGCTACAAGAGCAGCCCATAAACATAATAAAACTAGAGAAATGTAAATGATAAGGACAAGTGTCCAGTTATGTAACCTAGTATATTAATTTAAAAAAATGTGTTACTAAAAAATCTCCTGGATTTATCCTCTATATCATTCATTGTTTATACTGATACACTTACCAGATATTGTACTTAAATTTACATGTGCACATGCCTAGTGATCCTCAAGTGGATAATCTATTGTGAACAGATGCTTTGGCTTTTTCTCAACAGTCTTTGACTTTGTCACAATCTATTTTGAAACAAGCCTCTGCAACCCACACCCGGTGTGCTCAAGCTTTATCTTGTTTAACATGGAGTACTGCTTAGATGTGGAACTTTACTGGTAGGTAAAACACTTCCATATAACTGCCACCAAACTCAGCCAGACTTGGCTGCAGGCCCTACACTATTTATTTTTTTATATTTTTTTTATTATGCATTTATAAGAACACATCCATTGTACCACATCTGAGAGGTCAGCACTTACATCTTGTTTACTGATTAAAGCATAAGAAGCAACAAAGGCATATGCTATCTTACTCTACATCAATAGAAGAAGTCAGGGCTTCACTAAGTACAGTACAATGTTTCCATATTCTGAAACCTCCTGACGTGCACAATGAGGAATGAGAAAACATTACAACAACAGAAGGCTAAGTTCAGAAAGATCGAGAATAGGGAAGAGACAGAAAAAGGGGGGGGGGGAGTAAAGATAGAAGTGAAAGAGGAAAGATCAGAAAAACAATGCAGCCGTCATTCACCAGTATAACTGCAGGCCGGGAGGGATAGCATGGAAGAAAAGCATAACTATTTGCATTCTCAATGGGAAGCATTGAGCCATCAGATGCCGCCAAATGCTTGGGTCTCCAAAAATTAGCGCAGGCCCCAAATGTCTCTCGGCCGGAAGCCCTCAGGCATCAGCTCCCAGTATATCGTTAGTTGTTCTTGACAGAACTAAGCATTTCGCAGCTACTCACTACAACGAAGAGCTTGGCTACGCCCCCAGCACATCACGACCCTGCACTTAGGCAGCAGCAGTCCTACCAGTCTCCTGTGATCGGAGGGGATCTCCTCCACATAAACCAGAAGGGCAAGTTTAGGGGTATGCAGCTGTTCGAGATCAGTCATCTCCTCAATCATCCGCAACACCTCTGTCCAGTATTCGCGCAGCGCAACACAGCTGCACGTGAGGTGCAAAAAGTCTGCATCAGGGGCCTTGCATCTAGCACAATGCGCATCAACACGCAGACCCATACTTTGCAATCTACAGGGTGTATAATACAATCGATGTAGGAACTTAGAATGAATAAGGCACAGTCTGTAGTCATGGGACAACTCTCTAATATGCATGCAGCATCTTCGCCACACATCATCATAAATGGCCTCGCCGATGTCCACCTCCCAGTGTACTTTAGCTTTAATCTCAGGCGTCTCGCTCTGCATACAAGCATAGAGCTTGGTAATAAGCCTGTGCAGGATTGCGTTTGATGCATGAGTTCCAGCGCTCGGCACACCGGCGGCATCGCAGGGAAACAGGGGAAGCGCGTGCGGAACAACTTGCCAAATCTAAGTACATATAGTCGGTGCAACGCAGTATCTCGCCCATCGCTAAGCGCCACCTCCGAGGAGATAAACAGCCCATCAGAAAACCAAGAGCCTAAGGTGGTTAAGCTAGACTTACGAAGAAACTCACGCACATGGGCAACTTCCGACAACTGCATGTCTGCGATATCCAATACCGGCATCGCAGGAGCAAAAGGCTCAGACCCTACACTATTTGCCTACCATGCAACCATACATTATATTCAGTGAATGATGGACACTCTTTACTATGAACTTTCTTTTTCAAAATGGTGTAAGAGTTTATGGAGGAAGATGAACAGCAATCTCAAGGATGTGATCAGTGATGTCATCACTGATGTCGTTTGAGATGTGTCATTGAACATTTCATGAGTCATTTTGTATGGAAGATCATAAGCAGTGAATGACTGGGTAGCGCATTATAGATAGTTGACTAAGCCATAACTGGCTAATTTAAGTGTTGTTTTTATTTTAAAGATACTTGTCTCATTCTGTCAGCTAACTAGAACATGACTTTAACATTTGTTTTTCCATTTAGTACATATGCACATATATTTACGCCTGTGTGTGTATATATATATATATATATATGTGTGTATATATATATATATACACACACACACATGCATGCAGTACGTCTGTAATTCACGAAAGCCATCAATGCGCCATTTGATGGCAATCCCGAACCAAATGAATAAAGAATCCTGCCACACGTAATACAGATGCCAGCGAGCGAATCCCAGAATAATTCCGTTAAGCAACTTATCTGCTGATATCAGTTGTATCAATCCACCTTCCAATGAGTCAAAACGTGAAGCGCGAGTACGCGTGTGTATCGATGAAGTATCGTCGCTAGCATTGAAAGGAAACTAATACCTCATAAGCAAACAGTTGTTACCTTGCAATTGAGTCTAATTAGTACACTAGGATGTGTCTATGACAGTGTATTAGAATTGGTAAGGTCTGATTCTTCACTAATTGCTCTGAGTTTTTCATATATATTTAACAGGATTCTGTTTTATTATCACGCAAAACACTGGGATCACAATTTGAAAAAGTGTAGATATGGATTTTGTTTTTTTGTAGTCAGACGTTTTTAGGTTTCTTTTAGGTTTGCATTAAAATGTATTATGGTGACTAGAAGACAAATTTGATGGTTGCTACTTGAGCCACGGAAAGGCCTACAAGTTAAAACATTCCAGTGTTTGGCTTGCGAGATGAACCCTGACTGTTGCTCAGTTCAATAAATATGCTCTCAGGAAAAGCCTGATGTTATGTGTGACTCTTAGTTGTTGTTTTACGTTTTTAGAAATAAACCTCAGGAGCATGGGAGCCATGATCAAGCCTCTGGCATGAGTTAAGGAAGAGTTAAGAAAGAGTTAGCTATGTTGGTCCTTCACAGTGGCTGCTTTACTTTAGACTGTTCTAATGTAGTGGTGTGGGGAAAGTGGCATGGTAAGGAAGTGCTTCCTTAGTCAAAGAGTGGATATGACTTGTTTGCTGAGAAGGATTCTCCTATGCCTTTAACTGCCCTTGTGTATATTTATTTTACTTTTCAGTGTGCCTTTTTTCCTAGGCTCGGAAAACTTGATCGTTCTGCTAACCATTGATCTCTTCTCCCTTTTTCTACCCTTCTGGTTACTTTTCAAAGTGGGTCTACGCATCTGTGGGGTGAAACCCAAAGTGAAGGTTAAAATGCACAAGGGTGGGTGGGAGCTAGGAGAGGTAATGTTGCACAGGTAGGTAACTTTTACTTTTAATGGCAACACTGCAGGAAGGAGGTACAGATGGAATCGCAGGCTGTGGCTGACAGATCACAGAAGCTTTTAGCCCTGCAGCTAGGTGTGCTGACACATGTAAACCTAAAGCCCAAGTCAAAGCTGAAACACATTTCTAAAAATTTAAGTTATCATCAGACACTGCTCTAGGGCGCTGGCCCTCCTGACTAAGTTTCCCCCTTCAAAATTGATCTCACGCCAACAGAAGCGGTTTTACATGTGGTAGCACGTTTCATCTTAGGGCGAAAAGGAAAAGGAATGATCATGTACTGTTAACACACTTCTCGTTGAAGCCAGAGCGATGTAGAGGCCTTACACACATCTACTTCGCGTCACCTGACTGCAAAGGTTTAGATTTGGAGGTGGGGTAGTCTGGACCATCACAGAATGCTAAGGCTCTCTGCTCCTGGATCCACTATCCTTTAAAAAGGAACAATTAATGGCCCTGTATTTTTCAGGGAGTGCGAAACAAGTCTGGAACTCTACCTCTGTGCCTACATACCAATACTTTACTGGCAATCTTTATATCGAAACTGAAATCCCTTCTATTCAAAAGAGAGTTTAGCTAATTTCTCTTCTTCCTAAATCATAAAGCTTGGTGTGCTCTGCTTTGATCCATTCCTTGGGAATTGTGATATTATTTGGCACCTTCCTAGTCTTGTACTTGTATTCATTCTGTTACTCAGTATTTATGTCTATGTAATGGATGCATATGATATAATTCTCTGCTTGTACTGTAAAGTGCTCTAACTTCGGGGAATGCTCTCACTGACCCACGTCCAGAGAATTACCTCTCCAGCTCGATATTTGTTGCCACCATTCTAGTCTTTCATTTATTTCATTGTGTCAAATGTTATTCAGGACCATGTAATCTATGTGGCTTAGGCAAAGCTCTATTTCATTTGTAAAGTGCTTGTACGCTTTTAGGTAATGTGTGCCCTATAAAAAACAGAGTAAATATATAAATCAGTTTTAGACCATAATATTACAAAGCTTATGTAGAAAATACAAATGCTATACAATATGTACGTAAATAGGCAGTGCTCAAGATATACACTAAAAATTATACACTGGTGAGTATTTTAGTACATGTGCCAGTAAGCTTACTCCAGAATTATAAACAGAAACACCAGAATAATCACTCTGTCTGTTTACTCTGTATTTATGTACAGAAATCGCAAATGACGTACTCCAACAGTCTGAAAGCTATGAGTTATGTTCCATTGTTTCACAAGAGAATTAACCATACTATTCCGTTGTCTGTTCCAGAACTACCAAGCATCATAAATTACACTGTATATGTAAATCTGCATAGCGAAGTTCGTACAACTATTGCTCCACATAGTAGGCCAATATGTAATGCTCAGTGGTGGTGGATGCTGATATAGTACTTTGTTGGTGTTGCTGCCTTAAGGTGTGGCCTCATAGTGAAGGGGAAAATTCGGTATCACTTCAACAGCTTCAACACTTCAACAACAAGCCTGCCACCAAATGTCTGTGCAGTAGGCTGATCCAAATGGTCAATGGCAGTGGCAAAAAAGCCAATACGTGTAAAGGGTGCCCTATTGCCCCACTTATGTTTGATGTGCTGCAGGCTGAACCAACATGCCAATTATACTTCAGTGATCAATGCAAATGTGCAGTCTATAGGCTACACTTGAAAAGGCAGAGACTCATTGAAAAATGGCATCAGCATCATATTAGTCACTGGATTCCCCCAAAATCTTCCTAGCTGAAGATCGTTTCCACATTATAAATGATTTCCAGACTTCCTGTGCTCTGGTACAAAGTACTTCTCACTTTTTCTTTTTGGGAGTGTTTAGTATTTTCTTTTCGGCAACAAAATCAAAACTATTCCCTCAGCCATTTTAGCAGAAATGGTTTGCACTCCATCTTTAACTGAACCCAGTCCATGCATAGTTAGCCACTAAGCCCAACCACCAATCTGGCTGTCTCCTAGATATTAGCCCTGCAGGTTGGCTCCATGGTCTTGAACTCTTACACCTTACTGAACTAACCACTTTGTTCAGCTGTTCCCTAACTTTGGGTATCTTCCCTAATCAGTGTAAAACAGCTTTGGTTACACCTTCACTATAGAAGCTGACCCTTAACCCAGCTAATGTACCCAAATACCAACCATTTCTCATCTGCCCTACTCGTCAAAATATGTTGAACATTCAAAACTACTTCACCCACATCAGACTGGCTTTTAGTTGGGCAGAAGCACTAAATTGACTGTTTTCTCTGTTGTTGATATCATTTGCGGTTTAGTCCAGCTGCCTTGGTCCTTCTTGAGGTATTGGCTGCTCTTCACACCCTTGTCCCTGCTATTCTTTTCTCCAGACTCCAAGATACAGGGATTGAAGGTACAGCTCTAAAGTGGTTCACATCTTACCTGTCCAACCCTTACCAAGGAGTGACTTTATCTCCTTTCCAATCAGAACCAAAGCTCCTGTGGTTCTCCACATTGTTCAGTGTTGTCTCTTTTACTGTTTAACATCTACATGCGCCTGTTGCCTGGATTGTTGTCCCATTTGGATGCAAAAAATAAAACTTTGGACCCAGCACTTTTGGCCTCATTTAGACTTTGGCAGAGGGGGTTACTCCGTCATAAACATGACTGATATGGGGATTGTAATAGGGCAGACTGGATATCTGTCATGTTTTGAGATGGAATAACCCGTCCGCTAAACTCTAAAAGCCCTTTGTCTTTTACAAATCAAGCATAGATAGTGTCTTTGTTGTGCTACCCAGAACACATTCATCATTGACTATTGGTGAGATATTAAATTCCTGTTTTTGTATCGCAGAATTGACCCGCATCGGCTGCTCTGCTAAAGTGGAGGAGCGTCGCCCCACTGGTTTGTGCAGTGAAGAATAAGGAAAAATAAAATACTGATAACGCAGGGTTAGGGTGGGTGTGTGGCGCAGCTGGGCTGGAGGAGTAGTGTAGTGTACCATAAGTGTGCATGACAATTTGGCCACCCAAACAGTCATGCACACTTAGCATTTCTCCACCCGGCTGAATTGCACAGCTGGGGGAGAAAGTGTTCACGCTCCCACTCCATGTCTGAGCGCTGAACGAGGATGCTCAGACTAATCACAACGCTGCTGTCATGCTGGAGACAGCAGTGTCATGTGATTGGCTTAGAGTCTGGGAGCCTGTGTGCTTCCAGGAGTCGGGGAAGAGAAGAGGACGAAAACGAGACAAAACCGTCTCTCCCGATGGAAAAGGTAAGTTGTTTATTTTTATTTTTTTACCCCCTGCCTCCCCTCTTCCCACACCCTCCTGTTGAATAGTAGCCACCACTAGAATTGATGGTGATTAACTTTATTTTGTTGCTTGATTTCTATCTCCTTTGGTTCCACGTACCCCGCAAGTTTGTTATAGGCTCAACTTTCCCATTCCTAGAGGAAATGGGGACCTTTAGAAGAGAGGGGGAGATGTAATACCTAAATTACTTACTTTTTATGTTCTTTACACTGAGTTCTACTTTTATTTATCCTCATGATCAATCTGTCATCCTTTACAATCTGTTGTACTGCCAGAATACCAGACCAGCATGATTTAGTCGATGGGCAATGTGTAAGCATGGCAAAATCCTGAGTGGGACCTGAGCCCTTCTATTTACACCTCAAAGATCAGGTGGGTTTTCAAGTTTCTCAAACGTGGACCCAAGCCAATGAAGTAATGACAATTCCAAGGACAATGCGTAGTGTAGATTGACAGTAAGTAAAGTACTTGTTATTTTCTGGTTAAGTTGCTGGGCTAGGTTTCTTCTCCTGCAGTCTCGGGCAAGGCAGGTAACCCAACTGTTGAAACAAGTAGTAGCCAGAGTGGAGACCCTAGAATGGATTTTCTACGGAGCCCACATCCTCCCTCATGCTTTCAATATTTGTTGATCTTGTGGACAGGCAGAAAGTTTAAGAATTAAAAAAAAATATATGAATAGCAAAGGCTCATGGTTCAAGCTTTACATTTTTCTCCTCTAGTACCCGGCTGTATGGTTATTTGTTAACGTTCACAGTTAAAATGTATTGCGTATTATTATTATTACTATTATTATTATTATTATTATTATTATTAACAATTTAGCCAAAGGTTACCAACACTTTTGACTCTATGGATCTTCGGTACTCAGCTCAGGAAATGGATCATCGTTAATTTCATTGACCATTTTTTTAATTTCCGAAAGTGCTATTACTCTGAATTGTTATTATGTTACATCTGGCCGCATGGCTTATATTCTCAACATGTACATAAAAATTCTTGTGAAATCTAGTAATTTAATTCAGCGTTTTAGGATAAATAACCTTATTATTTGAAATATGGATTGTTTTCCGTGTTAAACAGAACAATTTATTTTCTTAACAGTTTTATTTAAAGGTTTTCCAAGGGGTACGCAGAAGATCGTAAACTACCTTGATCATTCCGATGTGTTCTGTGACACACAATTTTCATAAGAGTGAAAGGTGCAGCAATTGAGGATATAGTGCATCGCAGTGCTGGTTTTCTTTTACTACTAACATGGTAGAAGTTGTTCCCATTTACCTTGCCTGTATAGAGCCCATAACATCCTTGCTTCACCAGTGATGTGCACCCAGTATTTTAAGAGAGCCTGAAGGGAGATAGATTTAATTATGTGTACCTACATTACAAATGCCAATATGTCAGTACATTCATGGGTGAGAATACGATATGAGGGCAATATGACCTTTGGCTTCTGTGGAAAATGGGCTCCAAATTCACCTAGCTGTTTCACCTTATGTTTTTTTCAGAGTACAGGAAATGTGCTCCATTGTTATACATATTTTTATTTGCCCTATGGACAGTGGTAGTGTGTTTTGGGATTTCTAGCTCTGTGTTATGGTCAGTTACAATACTAGAAGTAACTGTGAGATGAGTAGGTTCACAGAAGCATTGTGCTTATTCACATCTCCCAGCAAACCCACTAGAGAAGGGTGTGGAGAGTTGGACCCTATTTATATATTTTATGCAATTCACACTTCCTTTCTGATATCTTCAGCTCTGCTGCATGATCACCATAGGTGCAACATCATGCTTAACTGCTGGCATCGAATCCAGCACATAGAAGTGCCAAATATAGGGCCCACTGTCGATTTGGTGAGGTTCCCAAAAACCATAGCTTTTTTGTAAGTTTGATATTCGGGAAACTTATCAAAGATTTGGATTCTTCATTATATACTTGAGGACTAGCACCTGGTAGTAGATCAAAACTATGCTATTTGTTGAATTTTGTGCAAAAATGTATTGTGTGAGGGACATTTTTCACTATATTTCTCTTGCATTTGATCTGGATCCAGAAGTGAGTTGGATATATTGCAACCTATCACTTTTCTTCAGGCCAAATTCTTTTTTTACAGGATATAAATCCCCTTGTGGTGACTGATCATAAAATATTAACATTTCAGTGGTGCACCCCCCCCCCCCCAGTGATCAAAGGCACTGTAGCCCAGGAGAAGTACAAAGTAGAGATTCAATGGTATGGGATTGAGAGGGGATGGAATCATGGTTGGCACCCATGATCTTCACACTGTAGAAAAGTACCAGTGAGTAATGCATGATAGCTAAAGAAAATAAAATATTTATCCCTTCTCTTCCAAAAACAATTTTTAATTGTAATCTCCATTCATACAAATTGAGATTTTATTTGAGTGCTGTAAAGGACCTTACCTGGAAATTTATGGTGGGCTAGTTATACAATTTAGACCATTTGTTACACTCTTGTTTTTCGATGAAGTCTACCATTCTAACCAGTGGGGTCTAATAAATGTTAAAAAAAAAAAAAAAAAAAAAAAGGGTGGGAGTAAAATAATTTGTCCTCAGTTTGTGTGACCTATTCAGTAGATTTCTATTCTACCTCAGCTAAACAGTGCATTGTGTGGGGTTATTAAAGTCTTTGTAGTATTGTGGTTCTAGAGATGGGTGTCTAGTGGCAGGTAATGGCTAAACATTTGCCATTTTCCTTGACCCACTGGAAGTTGTAAAATGTGGATAACCTCCAGATTAGTATTTTTTGCTGATAATAGATTGAGTTGAGTCTTATAACCTGAAACATTTTGAAATTGTTCCCATTTGTATATCAGTATGGCTTTACCTAAAAGTACAAAGCTACAATATTCACTTTCTTGTGTAGTACCCCATAACACTTCTACTACTCCCTCTATGCTGGGACACATGATTTAACTGCATAGGTTAAATTTTAAATGCAATGAAAATATACCTGTGTGCTCTCAGGGAGCAAGATGGTGTCGGCGTAGTGGAGAGGCTCGGAAGCCCCGCCCACCGGAACCAAGCACCAAGCCGCTGCTGCCTCCCCCGTCTCTGAGGAACGCCATGCTGCAGCAGCGAGGATTTCCCTTGTCAGAGGAACCCAGCCGCTGCCGTTTGGATAAAGGATTGCTCCTGCTCCCTCGCTGGAGAACGCGGGGACGCGGGGGCTCCTGGCTCTTCGGTTTGCTCGGGGATCGGAGAGACGCAATTAGACGCGGTCAGCATTCAGCACTCTCAAGGCTGAACCGCGTTCAGAGTAAGGACTCTGAATTGCCGCGCGTCTTGCTCCGGTAAGGGGGATAGACGTGATAAGGCATCTGGAAAGCGCACAGTGAGTACAGTACAGTGATTTATTGTACTGGAGGCACGCGGTGACTCCTGAACTTTGCTGCTGTCCCCGGAGGGCTTTTGGGGGAAAAAAAAAAAAGAAGACTCTTTTTTCCTTCTTTTGCTTGTATTCGCACTTAAGAAAAAGAAAGGGCTCAAGGAAACTGGGGTATCTTTTGGGCTCCTTGAAATCTGACTATTTCTGGGGGCTGAAGGCACCAGGCACATGGAGGACGGAAACAGCCACGCTCAAAAACTCACAAAAAAAAGAACTGCACAGTTATTAACTAATCTCTGGCCTTTAAAAAAAAATTAAAAAAAGAGAGAAGAGAAAAGGGGGAGTGAAAAAAATTCTCTGCAGCACTGATGTAGTTGTATAAACAGTAAACATTAACGGTTGGCGGTCTTCTCTGACTATTATTAAAGTACTTTGAACACAGGACTACGATATTAACTAATTGTATCAGATTCCCCCATTCGACAAAGCTCTCAGGGAAAACTGAGGAGTCAGGCTAAAATGGTCAAAGTTTCAGGAGGGGGTAACTGAAAAACTGAGAGCCTCAGGTGTGTATTGAATGCAATGTAATGCAGCTTGGTATCTGTATACCCCCTCATGGCTCTTTAAGGAGTGTTATTGAATGAACAATATCGGATGTACTAATTGCAGTGGCCGGAGTCACAAGATTTATTAGATTATTATCTTATGCTGTAAAAACAAATATGGCGCCTAAAACCATCCGGAATCTTGGAGATAAGAGTGGGGGGGCTAAGACGACACGTATCGGCAAGGATAAAGGAGAGGCAGCAGGGGCAAATAAACGTCTGACCTCAATAACTGGCAAAGCGGCTGGGAACAATGTGTCCGGATCGTTGAGAGATGCCAAGACAGGTAATAGCAATACTCCCCCATCGGAAACAAGGCCGATAGGCAAACACCAGTCAACTATTACGGCCTTTCTTGCATGCGGGGTGCAAGATAGTCTTCCTGCACATATAACCCCCTCCTTGGAAAGCAAAGTGTTAGGGGTAGAAACCCCTCTCCCATGTGCCGGTATAGAGACTGAAGATAGTAATAAAGAGATAAGTGAGAAAATACCCGGCCTCTCTGGGCTCAGGCAATCTCAAATACAACAATCTGATCAAAATGAGGAGTCCGAGCTTCAAAATAAGGAGGGAACTATAAAAGCATCAGGACCCGCATTAGAAAATGATGACCTAACTATCCCTTTAGGAAATTGGAAAAAATTGGATAAAGTAGTTGGAAAGGACCCCCAACTCATGGACTGGGGTAAAGATTGTAGTGACAAATTCTACTCTTTGACAGAAGAGTCCGATCTCAGCAGTGTTGACCGCAGTTTTAGTGAATCGGAAGGGAGTGAGACATCTGAGGCTGGCAACAAATCTCCAAGTAATGAACTTGCAGTACGGCAATACCGACAACGGCAAATGGTCAGAATACGCCCTGGTTCTCAGGAGGGTGTTGAAAATGCAGCATCTATGAGTGGTAGGACTTTAAAGTGGGACTACTCTGGTATTGGTTTAATAGATATTCCCACCAGTGGCTCCCAGGGTCTTGTTAATGAGAAAACAGACATTGGAGCCTCTGCTGGTAGCCTTGGCAACGCATTTACGATGGGCACTGAGGCAGGGATCCTGCAGTCAATATATAACTCAATTAAAGAACTGCAAACTGAGACCAGGATCGAAAGCCGGCGTGCAAGGATCGCTACTAAGAGACTGCAGGGGACGGTTCGTAAAGTTGCGAAATCATGCACAGAGATCGAAGCCAAGCTATGCTCAATGGAAGAAAGGATCGTGGCGGTTGAGGAGGATGTGGACACTCTGAAAGAGCAGAACGCTGAGAGAGACGGACAATTGACGGATGTGATGTGGAAAATTGAAGATTTGGAAAATAGACAGAGAAGGAACAATCTTCGATTTTTGGGCATACCGGAGGGGCTAAATGGAAATAATATACAGGCGTATATGGTCAATCTCCTGCGTGGGGCTTTTCCAGAGCTGGGGAACTGGGACTGGCATAATGAGTTACAACGGGTCCATAGGTTTCCAATAACCCAACGGGAGGGGGGCCAACGAGCAAAATCGAAATATCCAAGAGCGATCTTGGTCTATTTCGGGAATTATTTGCTACGTCAAGAGATAGTTGACAAAACCCGTCCTAACACCCCACGCTCTTTGGACGGGGTTACTTTCTTTACCCGCCTCGATTTTTGCCATGCTACCGTGGAGCGGAGATGGCGGCTACGACAGCTTATTAAACCATTCTCCGACAAAGGAGGGGAAGCTTATTTGTTGGCCCCTGCTAGACTTAAAACAATAATGAATGGAAAAGTAAAAGTCTTTACCTCAGAAATTAAGGCAAAAGAATATTTGATGGGGGACAAGCAATAGAATATAGAAATATAGGGGAGGAAGTGGTGCTTGGGAGACGGATGGGTGGGTGAGCCGCTGTATTCACGACACCAATATTCAGGCCACCGGTGGTCTGATTGCTCAACAAGGTGGGGGGCAGTCCCGGGGGGGGGCGGGAAGGAGATGAGGTGGGCGAGGGCGGAGACTGGCCCAGGGAGGTGGAGGGGGAGATAGGGGGGAAACAGGGAGGAGGGGAGGGGCAAAGGTGGAGGGAGGGAGGAAAAACGAGGGGAGAAAATGGAAAGGAAAGGCTCAAGAGAAGCGAGAGAAATGGGGTGGAAAAATAAGAAGTGCGGAGCAGTCGGAACAGAGAATTCAAGAGAAAGTGAAGCTAAATGTAAGGATCCAATTGAGAAGAAGGAGGGGAGGAGAAGGAGGGAGAAAAAAAGGGAAACAACAAAAATAATAAATGGCTAGGCTTAGAATTGCCTCAATTAATATATGTGGATTAAATGACCCTCGTAAAAGAAGGAGCGTGGCCGAGGAATTGAAAACTTTTAAGGCAGATATTTTTTGCTTACAAGAGACACATGTGGAATATAAAAATTCTGGGATCCTTGGCTCGCTTGGTATGAAAGTGATCGCTCGGACAGAACAAGAAGCCAGAACTAAAGGAGTAGCAATATTAGACCGAACTAATAAACTAAATATTGCTCGGCAGAAGGCAGATATGGGTGGAAGATGGGTAATAGTAGAATGTTGTTATGGACATAGTAGCTTTACATTATGCTCTCTGTACGGGGTGGTTACGGACGATCCAGTAGTTGTAGATACTCTTGCCATTGAGCTAACAGACTGGGCCCCTCCCTATATTATATGCTGGAACTTCAACTTCAACGGATCTTGGGAGGGTCTGCAGGATTTATTAGCACCTACAACCAAGAGGTATCAGGGGCGCAAACCTCGGGTATATAAGGCAAGGGTCGCTATCCAGCAAGAATTAGGATTAGTGGACGCTTGGGTGAAGCTGCGTAAGCCAGACCCTGGATATACTTATTATTCATCCCCTCATGCAAAACTAGCATGACTAGATTATTTTGTAATCTCTCCCGTGCTTTTGAAGCAGGGTAAGATTGAGCTATATTCACGGATTGTATCAGATCATAATCCTTTAGTTTTAGATTTAGAACTGGATGGGTTAGAGCCAAAGGTTAGTAGATGGACATTTGAACGAGGGCTCCTTAAGGACCCGGAATATTGTGAGCATATGAGAAAGTGGTTAGTGACACTTTTGGGGTTTAATCAGGGGTCAGCTTCAGTAGAGATAATCTGGGACACTTTGAAAGCAGGAATTTGAGGCGAAACATTGAGTTTTAGTATCAAAAGACAGAAGGATATCCAAGGTAGAATAAAAGAGCTCCAAGTGAAGCTGCAGGAGGCAGAGAGGCAACTGATTATAGCTGTAGAAGCTGGAGCCGATGTAAGGAGGGCTCAGGAGGAAGTTGCTATTGTAAAAGCAGCAATGAACATGGATACGGCCCAAAGAATAGCAGAGAAATATTTAGCACAGCGTGCACAAGGGTTTGAGTATGGAGAAAAAGTCGGGCGATTGCTAGTGATACGGGCAAGCCAGAAAATAGCATCTGGGGTTATCAGAGAGATTAAAGACTGGCAAGGCCAGATAGTAGCAGAAGTAGATGGAATTAGAAAGGTGTTCCATAGATACTATCAGGAATTATATAATGATATATCTGGACATCCGGAGGAAGAGATGTCGGAGTTTCTACACCCCATTAAGGTGGAGAAATTAGCCAAGAGTGACAATTTACGCTTGGGTGAGCGGATAGACATTTCAGAAATTTACAGGGCAATGAGCGATCTACCTACCGGAAAAGCTACGGGGCCCGATTCGATTCCTTTAGAATTCTTCAAAGTTTTTAAAGTATTACTATTCCCTGTAATGGCAGAGCTGTTCATTCAGGTTCAGAACGGAGGGGAAATCCCCCCATCTTGGAATCTGGCCAATATAGTTATGTTTTTGAAGAAGGGGAAACCTTCGTCAAACCCGGCCTCATATCGCCCGATTACATTAATAAATAGTGATGTTAAAATATACTCAAAGATACTGGCTGCACGAATATCGCAGGTGATCAAGAAGCTTGTTTCCCCTAGGCAGCATGGCAGCATGGGTTTGTCCCAGGAAGAGATACTACTAACCATATCCAGAGAGTTATAGCACTCTTGGATGCTACGGAGGTAGCAAAGGAGCCTATGGCGGTTGCTTTATTAGACGCAGAAAAGGCGTTTGACCGGGTGAACTGGAATTATCTGTGGTATGTTATGGAATATTATGGGTTAGGGAAGAAATTTATTACAGCAGTAAGGGCTCTATATAGATCACCGGTCGTGAAAATACAGTTAATGGGAGGACAATCCGAGAGTATTATGATCAGGGGAGGCACTAGGCAGGGATGCCCATGCTCCCCCCTCTTGTTTGCATTGTATATAGACCCTTTGCTCAGACAGTTGGAGGCAAATAGCAAGATTCCACCAATACATAGGCTGGGATGGGATACAAAAGTATTAGCATATGCAGATGATAAAGCTATTTTAACGCCCTCCCCGACTCAGCATTGAGAGAGGTTGAAGAGGTGACGACAAAATTTGGAAAGTTTTCTGGATACTTGTTAAATAGCGCTAAAACGCAGTTGCTGGCTAATCAATACACAAACACCAAAGACAGTCGGAGGGTGGATCATGCAGTATATTTAGGTATCAATATTACACCAATGATAAATGAAATTGTTAATCTGAATATAGATCCTATACTGGGGAAAGCCAGAGAAGATATGTGCAGATGGAACAATTTACATCTGACTATTGTGGGGAGGTGTAATATGGTGAAAATGATCCTCCTTCCTAAACTGTTGTATCTTTTTCGGGCCATACCATTGAGCTTTAATAATCTTAGATTTAAAGAGATAGAAAGAGTGATTATGAGATTTATTTGGGCATATGGTAAGTGTAGAAGAGCAAGCAAATTTATGTCTCTTTCTGGAGAAAGGGGGGGGGGGTTGGTCATTACCGAATATAAAATTATATCAAATTGCAGCAGCTTTTCAGTACATGCGTCCATTATGGGGTCCCAAGAAAGAAGGAATTACAGAAGTAGATTGCCCTAGTATTTATGAGTTGCAGATAGGATTAGATGCCAATGGGTGTCTGGTAACATATCACGAGGCTTTAAGGTTTTGGGAGCAGCATATAAGTGCTGGCGAGTATGGTATAAGAAGAAAGGACTCGGTAGATATAATCATTATACCATGATTGAGAAGAACCCATCGCTCCCGGAGATTTTTCAGGATAAATACATGGCAAATTGGGCTTCTTTAGGCATAAGTAGGTTAGGTAATCTCTTTGATAATTTCGGGGTGAAGGCATTTGGAGATTTACAGGAGCAGTATGGTCTTGAGCAAAGGGACTTTTTTAAATATTTACAGATACGGGATTTTTTAGGGAAAAAAACAGGAGGTGTGCAAGGATTTAGAAGTAACCAACTGTTGAACGATATCCTGGCCAATCCTAATATAACCATCAGATCAATTTACCCTTTAATGCTGGCGGATCAGCTAGATGATCTAGAGAAGTATAAGGAGAAGTGGAATAAACTACTGGGGGATGGAAGTAATAACTTTATGAGGTCATTGGAGCTGGGATGTACCATTTTATTATCTTCTTCCTTGCAAGCGCAGCATTATAAGACTATATTTGACCTGTATCATACTCCAGCTCACCTTGCCAAATGGGGGTGTATGGCAGGAAGAAACTGTCCAAGATGTGGGAGGTATGGCACGGATATCGTACATATGATGGCTACATGTGAGGAATTGGAGGCCTCGATGGAAGGTATTCAGTCGGTCTTGAAGGAGGTTTTGGGATGTGATTTCGTCCTTACTCCCGAGATTATGGTTCTCGGGTAGCTGGCGATCTGGATGGTTCACATAGAGCATTTATTTTTGTAGCCATGGCAGTGTATCGAATATGTATATCATCCGCATGGCTGAATGTACGACCCCCGTCTTGGCAGCAATGGTTGGCCAGGCTGCTTGCTGTATATCATCTGGAGATGGCATTATATGAACGCAAGGGGAAACACGCCAGGAGGAAAGGGAAGGCAATATGGGAGCCACTTCAGGTCTGGATTCTGACTCATAATGAATAGCGTGTAAATAAACCCCCCCCCTATCTATCTCTCTCTTTCCCCTGTCTGTTTCTCCACTATCGGCTCAGAATGTTATGTTCTCAGTGTAAAGTGATGTAAGAATATATTTGCTGTATGATTCTTTCCAATAAAAAAAAATATATATATATATATATATATATATATATATACCTGAAAAAGAACTTTATACAAGGGCGAAGAAGGTCAAGTGGACAAGGTGAGTTTTGCATTCATCATGTATCTTTGTAAAGGCACGAGGGCAGGTGGAAGCGAATTCTAAACACAAAAATCTGCATTTAAAAATGCCAGACCAAATCCAGCAGTCTGAAGATCTATTATTCTGTTAGGTACCCTCGATGCACTGCAAGCTTGCTTTCTAATTTGCTCTGGAGATGTGAGGGGTTTCTTAACATGTCCTTGGTACTTTGATGGCCTCTCTCATGCCCTCCTTCTCTTAGTAACAAAATGTGTGCTAGGATGGAATAAAAGTGCTTGGTAGTTTCATAACCTTATACCTGTTTGTTTTATATTTTTATTAAAGCACATTCAACTTAATTCATTGTTAAAACTCCTGGTTCTGGCTAAAGAATGATAGCTTTCTAACACATCTGCAGTAATTGGTCATACAGCAAATATCAAACTTTAGCTTTCCACTGGGAGGAATAATGTATGCAGGGTGTGCTGAGGATGTATGGAATAAGAAGTGAAAAACTACAAAGTTTTTTTTCTTCTTGGTTTTTCAGTGCCTTTATAGAAAGGTGTGCTTTCAATTGTTCTCTTTGGCACAATGGGGCACATTTGGGAAGGAGGATTCTACTGCACTCAGTTGCCAGACTGACATGTGATGCATTTTACATTTGTTTTAAATCTCAATTTAAGAAGATCAAAGTTATGTTTGCGTGCAGGAGGTTATCCGAACTGATGAAACTTTCCTTTTTTTGTGCCTCTCTGGACTGAAGTGAAGGGTGAGTATATCGCCTCTGATTTTTGTGAGTTTGAGCTTTGCATGAAACTTTGAGTGGACCAGTTTCTGAGCATGTCTGAGTTTGTTATATGTTCTTTATGTATGTGCTGTTCACCTTCACTTCATCTGTGTTCACCTTATGTTCTTAATGTAGATAACAGACTCCATGTCTTGCAACTAATTTGAACAGTTAATAGTAATCTTAACTGGCAAATCAATTGCTGATGCGTAGCATTAAACACATTTGATTTCAAGGAAATCAAATTATAACTCGCCATGCTATATTATATGACCTAAAACTTTCAGCTCCCAAAAACTGATATATACATTTCTAACAGGAATCTGTAAAATAGCATACATGTTTGATGCTTTAAATTGAAAGTTTAATTTTACAGAGAAGCTATTTAATTGAACTTTTGCTTTCTCTGATCAACATTTTAAAGGAGTTTTTGTCAGATCAGTTTTACATGCCTTTGTATTATTTGCTCAAGTTTCAGAAATGTGTAAGGTTAGTTGGAGCGGAGATAGTGGAAAAAATGGCAGCAACTTTTGGAGTCGTTCTTGGTTCACATAGGGTTTGTTTAGGATCTTCCCCTATGTAGACGATCTTCTTTTGTTTTGTTATATTCATTAAATTTAACTTTTCTTAAGACCAGATCCTTATGGAACCTAGTTCTTTTCCAAGTGCATGGGCAGTGCAGGAGCTCCCTACAGCCCGTCTGTGCCAGCCTTTATGTGCCGGTGCTACAGCCATGTAAAAGCTGGCGGGGGGGGGGGTTGTAAGATCCAGGGCAGCTCTGGAGAATTATGACCGCCAGCACTCCTAGTCCATCTTGTGGAGGTGAACTGGCTTGTATGACTGTAGCGCAACTGCCACGGTCGTAATGTGGTGGTTAGACCACCGCCAAAGCGGTCGGACCACTGCTATGGTGGTTAGACCACCACCGCAACCCTGGCGGTCTGAAGACCGCCAGTGTTGTAATGAGGCCCTTAAGGTTCTTATTTTTCTCTCTTACTCCCACTTTACAACAACATGTTATGCTAGATCTTTGTCCAGAGATGGCAAGTAAGTCATACTTTGTAAGGTCATAAAAAGGTTTGTCTGTTTGTTTCTGTGTTGTGGACAGGTAGCCTCAACCATTAGAGAATTGCCACTCCATTATTTATGTGTAGGATGCCTGTGTTCACATCCTGAATTGGCCTACCACCATAAATATTTTCAGAGTAGTGCTGATTATTCTCACCTTCATTTTGAATTCTTTACCACGGATCTTTATCCAGGTCAGATCATGTCCGTGGTGGTAGCTAGAAATGAACAAGCATTCCTCCTTGGATAACAGCTTGATCTATGGCTTTGTCATTCCTGGATTGAGATGGCTTGGTTTGGTGACAGTAAGGATCTTTGATTCTTGGCCTCACAATCCATCACCCTTCTTTTTGCGAACCCACTTTTTCAGGGCCCTCATTCATTCCTTGGAAAGAACCTTTTTCCTCTGACATGTATTTCACACTTCAGGAAATTGTATTCTATTTACAGTGCTGTGCTCCACAAAACCAGGAATTTCAAAGAGCAGGGTATCTTAAGACACCCTGTTTAAAAACGGCGTGTGTATCCGGTTGCACATAAAGCAAATCCACCTGTGCTTTTTTTCTGGAAAAAAAAAAAAAAATGTCCTCATCCCTGTCCATTTCCTGTTTCTTACCAACTTAAAAAGCCTTCCCATGGCAGGTCTAGACTCTAGAAGACATGAAATTCACAAACTGATCTTCAAAGTGCAGTAAGCTTCATATTGATATTGTCCGGCCTAAAGACATGTTTTCGGTGCTTTTATGTCAAGACTTGTATATGGAAGATCTTGTTGATCTATCCGAGATCATTGAGAAGCATGCTCAGAACCTCCAAAGTTGTCCTTTATTGATGAATGTGAACAGGGACAAGTAGGCACCATCTATTTACTTATTTTTAATGTACTATCTTTTGTCGGGAGGCACTTTAAATCATTGTTGCTAAAGTATATGTCAAGTTTTAATTTTGACCCAATCCTTTCTTGCATTTTGTGAATCTGTGACTGTGAGTGCTACATGTTTGTTAAGTTGATATTCAGATCCGAAGGTCAGCAAGGGACAGGCTGAACTATATGCAGCTTTGTTTCTTTGTAGAGAAGATGTACCCCCATGATATTGTGGAGGGATAGAAATTCATCCTTATAGAGCAATGGTTTCAGTTTTATCTTGAAGCCAAACTGATTTGGTTGGGCCCAGTCCATTCCTTGGTTTTGCTCTGACCAAATGAATGGCATCAGGGTAGTATTACTAGATATAAAGGTTTGATTTGGAGTATGGAATATGTAATTTGGGTAAAGTTGTTGTACACATGTGGTGCTATGATCTTTTGAGCTCACCAAACGGTTTAGAGATGTTTGAACTTGATTTGGTGACCCACCAGGAGCCATGAAGAGATTTGAGACTCCGGGTTGGTAATCCTCAAACTTCTTAAAGCTCAAACAATCCTAAAACATGGTTTTATGGTCTTCATACTTTTATAATCTCTTACTTTGTGGCTCCTGTCTAGATAATGTTATAGTAGCCTAATCTTGAAATCACTAAGGGGGTCATTCTGACCCCGGCGGTCTAAGACCGCCGGGGCCAGGGTCGGCGGGAGCACCGCCGACAGGCCGGCGGTGCCCCGCAGGGCATTCTGACCGCGGCGGTTCGGCCGCGGTCAGAAGAGGCAAACCGGCGGTCTCCCGCCGGTTTACCGCTGCCCTTAGAATCCCCCATGGCGGCGCAGCTTGCTGCACCGCCATGGGGGATTCTGACACCCCCTACCGCCATCCTGTTCCTGGCGGTTCGCCCGCCAGGAACAGGATGGCGGTAGGGGGTGCCGCGTGGCCCCTGGGGGCCCCTGCCGTGCCCATGCCAATGGCATGGGCACGGCAGGGGCCCCCGTAAGAGGGCCCCGAAAAGTATTTCAGTGTCTGCTAAGCAGACACTGAAATACGCGACGGGTGCAACTGCACCCGTCGCACCCCTGCAACTACGTCCTCGTTGCAGGGGCATTTCCTCTGGGCCGGCGGGCGCTCTTTTGGAGAGCGCCCGCCGGCCCAGAGGAAATGTCTGAATGGCCGCCGCGGTCTTTTGACCGCGGTGCGGTCATTCAGCGGTGGTACCCTGGCGGACGGCCTCCGCCGTCCGCCAGGGTCAGAATGAGGCCCTAAGTCCCTGGTCAGTTTGATGCCATGTGGTAACTTGCTTAGTGTGATAAACGTTTTGAGCACATTAATTGGTTTTATTAACCACCATTATGATTTGAAGAACGAAGAAATGTTTGAGTCGAAACACCTTTCTTTTCTACTACATCAGATGGCCTGGATAAGTCTCTTAATTCTCCAGGCGACATGAATGGCAGTAGTCTGTGGATATTCGCAGAAGATTTTAATCTTTGAGCCGTTAATGAAGGACCAACTTTCCTTCAGTGACTTATGTGCTTCATGCTTGTGGAGAAATTTCTGTGATGAACTTTCTGGCTGATCAACCTACGTACTGTTGAATGTCAACCAGATATGTTTGGAAGAGTGTGATTAAAAATTACTTGAGCAATGGGTCTCGTGTAAGTTTTGAAGATTAATGGTAACAGTGGAGATAAGTGAGGTGGGACCAAAGAAGAGACCTGTTCCACTTTTGAAGAGGCAGATATAATCAATTTAAATTGCTGGATATAGTCTCATCAGGATGATTGGCACCACTCAAGGGCATTTCTGGACCATTTTCCAGGCTTTCTAACAATGTTTTATCATCCACTCTCTTATAAACAGTGGATAGGTTCTTTAGGATAAATAGCCCCTTTAATTAGACCTGAATGCAGACCATTCTGATATTGGCTATTGCCATTTATATACTGCTCTTGGGTGTGAAAACTGATCCTTTTATTGAGAGTATTATTTGATACTATAAAGTATTGTGTTCAGTATGCTACCACAACATCCACAATGTTGCTAGTAGAGGGCAGGATAAGTATTAGTGAATAATTAGAGGAATCTAATGGGTCTGGCTAGTGCTTCTTTGGTAATGGAGAAAGTAGAGCTTGTTTAATGGCAATGATCACTGAACAATGTTGGTGAAATTTATTTATAACCTTTGTTACATCTACACCCAATAAGCTAACTTAGTTATTTATAGTGATGGCTATATGGTGCTCGAATTGTGTATTTGAGGCTTTCAAACAAGTGGGTGGTATGCACACTTTCTGAAGGCTTAATTGACGTAATAGTGAGAATGTTGTTTAGATAGTGGCGGTTTGATAAAAACGCAAAATGTTTCTTGCTGTTCTGAAACTTATGGCTCTTTTCAATTTTCCCAAAGAAGTGCATCAAAATGTAACGGTGTTGAAAGAAGAGAGAATTGCTCTTAAGTACCTCAGGATTTGTAATAGCTCAGGATCTGTAATACTTTAACTAGTTCACTAGATTGGTATAAAGCCTAATTCATTTTTTTGCAAATCAGGCTTTTCTTTGCCTTCTGGAATGCTTTGTAATATTCCACCATGTGAACTTTATTCTGCTTTTTGTCAGTAGCTGCTTGTCAGTATCTCAGATTTCATTTGGCCCATTTTATTTTCTTGTTTGTTTGGTATAAATTAAACCATTTTCCGACAGATTTCTGGGCTAATTGTATTTCTTTAGCTGCAGTTGAGCAACAGCATCAATTGGTATGGATGTTTTTGGTGGAAGATGTCAAGTAGAACGAACCCATTGGTTATTGTTTATAGAGATCAAACGATTAGCTGAAGTGGCAAATACTGCATTTTGTTTGGTTGACCATTTTGTCCGTTGTGAACCTTGTTGGCTTGGTTGAAAATATTGAAGGAGTTTTGCAGCCTCATTGTTGCATTCCAGATATGTCTGTAGTGTAGTCGGGGTCTAAAAGGAATGGATAGTAAAGAAAATGAGGAAATCACACCCAGGGCATGTGGGTAAGATCTGGAAAATGCAACGTTTCTCCAGCTACAAAGATGGAAGAAAAACACATGTCCTGAAGGGATTCTTTGACATGGGGTTATGGTCAAAGTGGCATTATAGTAGCTTTCCAAATGCATGTTCCATTTATAGTGATCTGCAAGGCACCAGCTTTTGTACCACAAGCTTCTGTGAACCAACTGTGTTTGTAAGGCTTTTTCTTCATGATCCTGCAAGGAATTACTGGGCAACATACATGTTGGGTGCTGTTACTTATCACTGGTGCTCTAGGGCCCTGGGTACCCTTGCAGTACAATTTTTTATTGACCGTGGTACTGTCTTGTAGGGAATACTCTGTCCTATGTGCAGTGGTGATGAACCTTTATCTGTCCTGGTTAAGCTTCCTGCCCTCCAAAAAATAAAAAAACACAAGTGGGCCATTGAGGGCTATCAATGCTCCTACAGCCACTGAATGGTTACACAGAATTGGGAGCTGATGGTATGTGGCCTGAGTGTTTGCAAAGTTCATTCAGGCCAGGGATGGATTGAGCTCAAACTGCTAAGTGATGGAGCACTCAAAATAAATGCACACGTTTAACATTGATCAGTTTTGGAAGAATTGGACAAAACAGTGTTCAAGGGCCCAATGTGTAAGCCTCCTGTCTCAGAGAGATGGTGGGTCTAGTTTCTGAAACTATTTGGGGGTGTAGTAATCTAGTTAGGCAGTAGCTAGTTGCTGTTCTATTCTGGATGGTAAGAGGGTGCTAGGAAACTCACCTCACAGTTGGCACCCAAGTTTGTTCTCAGTGTAATGTGCATATATATTGGCAAGAACCAGGCAAAATGTACGGTGTTAAGGGCATGCAGGGAACTAGAGGCACCCACTGATCAGAGTGTCATCATGGGAGTACAAATCTTGTAACAGTGATGAGTCGGAAAGTGTAGGTCATAGCAAGATGGTTCAAACAGTTCTGTAGCACTGGGCACGCATGGAAGACATCTCAAGGATAATGGATTCATATGAAAACTTCATTCTCTTGAACTCACGGAAGGAAGATACTGATGCCCACTAAATGATTAGAGGTTTAATTGACTTCTTACATTCCACATATCTACCTCCGGTAAATCAACCCAGGTACACCACACAGAACTGCAATGGCTAGTGTACAGGGGGAAAGTTAAGTGGGTAGTGCAGACTGGTCAGCTGGCACTTTTCTTCTGAGTCTGTGGAATGTCATCAAGCCTCTCATGATGATGCATTAGTCCATGTCAAATGGGTTGCAGAACCTCGGAGTCTCCAGGGCCAACTCCTCTCACAGGTGTCCGATAGATCCAGGGTTTGTTATCCTCTCAGTCACTGATGCCCGTCTTCTGACAGGAGAGTCTATCTTCTTGTCTTTCAGGAAGCGGCCGCAGCTTGCATCTTATCCCTAGACTGCACCCACAGCCCTTAAAGGAAGAACAAAGTAGTATTTGCATCCATGGCTGTCACATCTTTCACCTGGCGGGGCACTTTTGGCTGGGGACAGCTCCCACCTGGGACCAGTCTATCATGGAAACTCTGCAGTGCATTGTTGGTGACATTTACAGCTTCTCTGTGCTAGATGATTGCAATCTACACAAGTTGGTCGGCTGAAATGTGTTGCCTTTAATTGAGATGCAGAAGACATGGCACTACAGGGAATCTGATAAAGTCACTGTTAAAGTGAGATGAAGCCCTGTAAACCCCATTTCTCTTTCCATTCCAGTGAGCGGTTGTGGGGTAATCTTCTATCCTTAAATCATGGCAACAAATTACTAATGCCTCAGCATTAGTTTTCAGTTGTCTTTATATGTTGATTTTATTTAATCCTTGCTAAGTATCAATAATCTGCATATTCATTTTTAGCACAATTAGCAGTTCTCATAGTTTAATTGTACTAAGTTTATTTTGGCTGTTTTGTCACAGCGGTGAATTTTCCACGTGAAGGAATGCTCTTTCATCCGCTTTCTGATGACTTTTGTGCTTCACATTTGAAATGTAGCACTTAGCTTCTGAAACAACAAGTTTTTGTCTGTAACTTCTTAAACAACATCATGTCCGCCAAGTTCTGTGCCACTGTTACAGGTCTTCCTTCTCATGTGCAGGCTATGCAACAAGGAAGTGCCCATGAGGCCTGCGCTGTAAACCAAAAAACAGTCCTGACAAAAAATGTTACAAATCAGTCCCACTTCGGAGCAGTGTTCCAGAAAAAGAAGGCCTTGAAGGCATCTTGGAGTCATGGCAGACCATTTCACTATCAAAGCGGCGCGAAAGTGGCCATTCCAGGTCTGGTGCCCATCTAAAATCAATGAAAAGAACGAACAGCAAAATGGCATATCTGCACCCTACCTAAAGGCAGCTTTTGAGGGCATTATCCATTAACCTTAGGAAGTTCTCTAACTCTGGAGACTGTGATTTCTGCTTTCATACACTGCTTAAATAGTGGGATATAGCAAAGATCAGTGCTGTTTCTTCATTCTATGATAATGATGGTAGCACTTCTTCTATAAACATTACTGCTGGAGTTCACTGACTTGGCCTTTGCAAGAATTAAACGGTCGGTAACCCAGCACACACATTACCAAAAGACTAGCAGTGTTTCACCTCTACTGAGCATGAGCAAGAAGCACTATTTCCACCTCAACACTTTCGTAAGATACCTGTTACATGATAAATTTGGTCTTCACAATTTGGCGCACCTACAGTCCCACTGAGAAACACCCATCTCTTCCTAAATAGTTTAATATATAGAAAAAGCTAATATTTTATACATGACTAGACAGTATGGCTCAACACGTTAAGCACTCACTGGTGGTCTATACAGTAAACTTCAGGGCCAGTAAGACTGACTCAGCCTTTTATTCTTCCTTGTCTGGTATATTAACACCGTGTTTTATACAGCACACAGAAACAATCATTGTGTGGAATGAATCACCACACTGAAAAATGTATTCTAAATCTGTATTGGTGATCTCACTATCACAGTATATGCGCCCCTAATTTTTTTCAAGTACCAAATCTCATAATAAATATTTTACTGATGTCTAGAACAAATGATGTATTAGAACAAATTAGGGACAGTGCCCCTGCCTTCTATCAAAATGTGTTGTTTTGTCCTTTGCTTGTACTTTCATCTGCCTTCTGAGATCCTCTGCTAAAGACCTCTGTCTCGAGTTCCTTTACAGAGAGAACCTCCAGGGATAAGCAACCATAACTGACAAGATGGTTGCAATGCACATAATTTAAAAAGGGGGAGTTTATTGTGCCAAATGATTACTAGAGAATTTAAATACAGTGGTTGTAAGAATTGTACTGCAAGTCACATTATGTAGTTCCTTCTTGCTGTCCGATGCTTTCTGAGAAAGTCAATATTCTGGACAGAGTGAACCTTCAAAGACCAAAGTTGCTTAAATGTGTTCTGTTAATCCTTTCTACATATGCTGGTGGCTTAAGGCCAATATGAGTAGGTGGGCTTGAGCGCTTTCCTGAAAGAAAGAAGATGGTAGTTTTTCCAATCAGAGGTGACTAGAATTTAGGAGACTGGGTTTAGACCAGTCCTTTCTTTAAAGTGAGATTGTTTTCTGGACACGAGTAGCCTGTACACAAACTGGTTTATAGAGGACTTCTGCATTTGCTAACTTATAACTGTGTACTTCATTTTAGACACTCAGTTTGACTGAGTTAGAGTGGCAGTTCCAGTGCACCACATCTAATGCTTGTTAGTGACACTTCGTGGATCTACTTTACTCACTTATGAGATTCATATTTTTGGTTGGAAACCCATTTACCATTGCCAACCATTTCAGATGAGATAATGGATAATTTAAACACTTACAGAGCCGGAAAATAGGTTTCTTTGCCCTTTAACTTGACTGAGCTCAGTTAGGTTGATAACCCCAGTAAGGATGAATAATTTACTCCTTACTGGCACTGGGTAAGTGCCTATTGGATAACTTTTGGTTTCACCTCAAGGGTCATGTTGATTATTCTGACCTAGATGTCAACTAGATCTCATGCATGCTTGTCTATTCCAATACAGATGATAACAAATTTTGTCTTTACTGTGTTGATTTGTGGTGGGTCGCAGGCCTCTTGTTAGCCTGAGAGTGAGTCTGGCTCTTTGGTAGTTAGTGGTTTGCGCTGAGATCACCTTGACCAGGGTATTGTCAGAATATTGATTAATCGTGACAGTCTATTTGGCCAACAGTGTCTTCAGGGAGTGCCACCTAAAGAACACCTAATTTTGGAGAAAGCATATGATCTTGTCAGAGGTTACTGTCAGCACTGTTCAGCAGATCATCATGTTTCCATGTGCTACTGGCTCGTAGATTTTCATTGACACACAAAGTGGTCGAAAGATTGCTCAAGACTTATTGAAACATCAGTAGCAACTAATGCAATGTATCAGATTAGTCTAAAACGTGTGTTGTTAGTGATAGCATCTCCACTGTTAATGGAACAACTTGCAGGAAGCCAGATTGTTGTGAAACTGTGACCTGTTGTTCATACATACCAGTGTTTCTCCTCTCACTTTCACTTGTTCATTAATTAACCAGCTGTATTGTAATGTTCAATGGCATGTGTAGCTGTGGATACACATGCTTTGCATAAGTCCACCATCTAGTGTTGGGCTTGGAGTGTTACAAGTTCTTTTTCTTCGAAGAAGGCTTTCGAGTCATGGGATTCCTCTCGGTGATACTGTGCATAGCCATAGAGTCCTTTTCCCGCAGTTGGGTTCGGACGTGTTCCCTCTTGCTCCTGTACATCTGAGTTCGGTATCTTCGGAACTTTCCTCTAACTTTCTATAAACGTTGGTATAGTTTCAATTGCATTTTCCACTCACATAGTCGATCTGATTGCAGTCATTGGGGTCGATTACACACCCATAGGGGCGACCTCGCCCCTTCAGGGCCTACTTCGACACGTAGTTGAACAATGTTAGGCTAATGGAATGGACTCTGTTTCGGTTCTGTCCTCGCTATTGCTCCAAATTTCCCTACACTGATCAGCATGTGGTGTGCAAAACTGCAAAGCTTATAGACGGTTTCAATCCAAAAAGACTCTTCGTATCGAAGGGTGAGTCGAATGGAGATGGCATCCAAGTCGTCAGAGCACACACCAGACATCTTCGGAGAGGAACATGCGCAAGAATTAGGACAGCATGTAGCCATCTCAATTGCAGATTCAGATCGAGATTCTAATGTCGAAAGCCAATCCATCCCACCAGCGCAGTAGATGAGTACACCAGCCCCGTTGCACCAAACAAAGACTATTAAAATGACACCTGCATCGGCCTTTGGTCCTCCACTGCCTTCGGGCCATGGTCTGACCCAAAAATTACCTTTGGATGACCAACCCTCGGGTTCGGCACCAAAATAAAAGACCAAAGTGCATTCAGCCTATACTAAACAGCCTGTCACATCTGTTTCGGTACCAAGACCAAAATTAGACTTTTCCTCCTCAGAGCCGAAAAATTAACAGCACTTTTAGAACAGACTGTTTCAGTCTGAGTAAAGCATTCCATATCCAAGTCTTCGGAATCGTAAATTGATGGTGTTAAATATTCTCCAGCTACTGAGGAGCCACCAGAGATACAACCTATATTGGGTGTTATGGACCCTAAACAGGGCAAAATTCATGTACACAAAGAAACAGGAAGGATCATAGCCTCTCCTCCTCCAACAATAACAAGAAAACTGACTTTTCAAGAGACTTTAGACGCTGGGCCCCCACCTATCAAAGTATTTAAACAGAAGGGGAAACAAAAAGCAATATAACAGCCTCAGCCTTCACCACCACATTCTCCTTCTCTTCCTGCTACCCCACCACTACCACATTCCCCTACACATTCAACACAGTTCTTTACACAGGAATCATCTGCATCACCACATAGAGATGACTTAACTGAACCTCAAGAAGAGGTAGACCCATGGAATATATAGGACATAAATCCCATTCTCCCTAATGATCCAGATTTATACCCAGTGAAGCCATCTCCCCCGAAGATACTACTGCTTATAATCAAGTTATAGTCAGGGAAGCTGCGTATCATAAGGTACAATTACATACAGATCCCATTGAGGATGATTTTCTATTTAATACTTTAACATCTACTCTTAAAGAGTACCAGTACCTCCCTATGCTTCCAGGCATGCTTAGACATGCTGGAGACATTTTTAAAGAACCTGTAAAAGCAAGAATCATTACACCCAGGGTTGATTTTAACAAAACAAAACAAAAATAGTGCACCCTCTGATCCAGTATTCTTTATTTTTTTTATTTTTTGCTAAACCATTTTTTTTGTTTTACGTGAAATGGCTTAACAGTCCAATAGGTCACTGGTACAATCATCACAGGTAAAATAATACACCAATGCACACGCAGGAGCCACTGCCCCACTTGTCAGATTGCACACATCCCATTATGGTGAAACTAGGCTTCTTTCCCCCTCCCAGCTCCTCCACACCTTTGTGTATTTGGCTGGGCACCCTCATGCTTCATAGACCACTTTCTCCTGCTGAGCACACCAGTCCACTCCCTGACGCCATTTTACGATCGCGGGAGCGGCCTTGACCTTCTAGTTCACTGCAATGTCCCTTTTGGCCACCAAGCAGGCCATCCCCACGAATGTCCGATGTGCTCTACTGCAACCCACCCTGTTGAGCACCCCTAGGAGAGCTAGTAGTGGAGCCACTTCGACTTCCACCTGTATAACTCTCGATCTCTCCGAGCACCGCCCTCCAGTAACAGGGTATATGGGGGCAAGTCCATACCATATGAAAGAATTCTGCGTTGGGGCTTGCACAACGAGGACAGTCTACCTGGGGCTGCAGGCCCACTCTATGCAACTTGTGAGGTGTAAAGTATGCTGTGTGAAGAAAGTATACCTATACCACTCGGAGTCAGGAGGTCGTAATTAGAGACCGTGGGGCCAACAACGCTTCCCTCCAGTCTCCATCGTCGATCGGGCCCATCCACTGCTCCCATCGCTCTCGGAGCTTGTCAAGTGTTTGGGTGGTGTTATTAACTAATGAGCGGTAGATGCGTGACAGTCCCCCTCTGTCCAGGGCACCTATCATAGTTTTGGCTTCTAAGGGGTTCTACAGATACTTATGAAATTGGGACTCATGCAGCTCAAATTGCTCCTGGAGCTCCTGAATTGATCTCATGCGGGAGCCAGTCCAAACATCACCCAGCTGAGAAATACTTATAAGGTCCCATTTATGAAATCCCTGAAGTGCTGAGACCTCCCATAGCCACCGTCCCTGCCACAGCGGCGTCTGCTGGGTAAGGCAGCGCTACCACCCCATCATTCGCTGCGCAGCCCTCCACCCCACCAACACCACCTGATTCACTTCCGGAGGTCACCATACAACCTCCCAAGCAAGCCAGAGAAGCCCATCGTCAAGAGTTCTAGCTGACACGCTGGATCTGACCAGCCCCCTCCCAACCAGTCGTGGATGACCAATAAATGCATAGCTAAGTAGTATAGATAGAGGTTCGACATTCCCAATCCCCCTTAATAAACATCCCCTTGACAGGTAAGGAGCACTAGCCGGGGGTGCGAACCATGACATAAGAACCACCACACCACCACCTTCATCTCGCTAAACCACTTCCTAGGAATATGGTGCAGAAAATGTTGAACCACGTAGAGGAGCCGAGGAAGCACCATCATTTTATATAGCGCAGTTCAGCCCAGAATGTTGAGGGGGAGCGACCAAAAGTGCTGGAGTTCCTTGACTCTCCGAGTCAAGGGTGTCACATTGAGGGACCACGCTAACTCAGGCAAGAGTGCTACATGTATCCCAAGGTACCTGAAGCTATTACGGCAGAGGGGGATATCCCGCTGCCAATCCTAGCTATCCCTGGCCGGGCTCAGCGGGACCAGGAGAGACTTACCGGGATTTAGTACCAGACCCGACGCTTCCGCGGCCCGCTTCCAGCCGGGTTTGCTAAAAACACCAGTACATCATTTGCATACAGCGCAATGCGATCTTCCTGCCCAGTTGGCCAGGCCAACCTATCAATCAAGGCATCCTCCCTTATCAGCCTCACCAACAACTCCATCGCCAGTGCGGAGAGAGAGGGCAGCCCTGACGAGTCCCCCTCCGGATGGGGAGCGAATCCGACCACCCCATTCACCTGCACTCGGGCTGTAGGGTTAGAATAGAGGAACTTCATCAACGCCTGAAATCGCGGGCCAAACCCAACCCTCTCCAGCACCCCCTCGGAGATAGGACCAATCCACCATATCAAACGCCTTCTAGAAATCCACGAGAAGGAGTGCCAGTGGGGGGGGCCAAGAGGGCTTTGTTAGCCAGAGCTACGTGCAGCCGTCTGATACAATGCCTAGTACTCCTATTCAGCATAAATCCAAACTGGTCTGAAATGTATTAGTGAGGGCAACACCTTTCTCAACCTGGTAGCTAGAACTTGAGAAAAAATCTTAATCTCTGTGTTGAGGAGTGAGATGGGTCGATACTCTGAGCAGCTCTGCGATGGAGGCTTCGTCTAGGGAATTACTTCAATAGTTGCCTGGTTAAGCCCCGGCGGGAACCCCCCCAGTCCTTTGTGCCTTCTCAAACATGGCTAGCAGGTGTGGGGCAAGCACATCTCTAAACTTACTATGGAGCTCAGCCGGGAACCAGTCAGGACCTAGAGTCTTACCCGCCGCTACCTCTGAGATGGCAGCTCCAATTTCCTCAACACCCAACGGCTCATCCAAGCTCATCTGTCGGCCACCGGAATCTTCGGAAAGGACACCTCATATAATAGGGGGTCGTCCCTCTCCGCCAGAGGTCTGGGGTGCTCCTCATACAATCTCGCATAATAGGTGGCAAAGCTCTGCGCAATATGGCAAGGCGACCTGGAGATCACCCCGACTCATCAATGACCTCCAGAACGATCCTCCACGCCATCGGGCCAGTTGCCAGTCAATGCAGAAGCTTGCCGTTTTTGTCTCCACACCCATAAACCCGGGCCACGGAAGCTCGCCACACATGCCTTGCTGTCTCAAGAGTAGCGTGCTTAATCTCCTGCTGAGTCAGTATGAGCTGCCTTGTGATTACCTCACTGTCAGCCTCCGCGAGTCGGCCCTCCAGGCGCACCGCTTGGGCCTCCCACACTGACACCGCCTGACTACACGCTTGTTCCCTCACGAAGAAGGTATTTGGCATACCCCCAAATGGTAGCTTCACAGGCAGCCCGAAGTGTACCCGGGGACGACACCGAGCCGAGGTTAACAGAGAAATATTCTGACAGGCATTCTCCTATGGCCTGAGCATAGTTGCCATCCTGAAGAAACCACGCATTAAGCTGCCACATTGGGCGCCGACCCGCATCAACTTCATCCAGTCAAAGCAAGAGTGGCGCATGATCCGAGACCACGTGTGGGAGCATTTCCACCCCGTGACCCGAGGTACGTCGAGGGCTAGAACAAGAAAGAGGTCTATCCTGGCGTGAGTGTGATGTGCTGCCGATGTGTGGGTGTACCGCCGCAAACGGGGATGCCATGTCTGCCAGACATCACAGAGACCAAGACGTTCCACCCAATTAAGCAGCCCTGACGCTCTGGCAGCCCGACTCGAGGACAACGGTCCCATAATATCTAACTCTGGGTTCAGCATTGAGTTAAAGTCTCCTCCCAAAATAGTCAGTCCTGGGGGAAGCCCCGCCACCACATCCCTAAGGGTCATAAGAAGACTTTGTAGTGCTCCCGGGGGGCATTCACAATAAGGATGTTGATGGGGCACCCTCCCACCAGCCCAGAGATCACCACATACTGGCCCTGCGGGTCAGAGGGAGAGATAGCCACCACCATGGATAGAGAACGGTGCACTAAAATGGCCGTACCCCGTGAGCCCCTGGAAAAGCCTGCATGATAGACCCTGTCATACCCCCCTCTCAGCAGCATGGGGCATCGAGTGCCAAGTAGGTGGGACTCCTGCAACAGGACCACAGACAGTGCGAAACGACAGAGGGTGCTAAACACCGCTGACCGTTTGATTTTATCCAGGAGTCCGTTTACATTCCAGGCTAATACTCGCTTTGCAGACTCGGACATAAGCAAAAGAGCAAGGACAGTGCACTCCATGCTCCCACCAGACATTTCCATTGTGACCTATCAAGCCAACCCTGAAAAATGAAACACTGAGTCAACCTTAGCAAAAAAACGCTAAACAACACCTGAACTCCCCCCAACTGCCCCCTCCCCATACTTCCACCCCAGAAACATCTGTCGCCCCAAACAGTAGATATAGAATGTCTACAGTGAATGTGGAATGGTGGACCCCTCCATTTGAGTCAGAGTTCTGCAATGCGGCCAATCACTGTCCCTCGCCTCCAGGGGGGAGCGCTCGCTCGAACTCTCCCAAATACTTACAGCACCAGGAATCAGAGTCAGGAGAGCAAGGGAGATTGGCTCAGGTGCTCCCCCTCCAAGTCTCGAGTCGGCCTCTTCTCCTCAGGGCCGTCTGGCACAGCCCCTCATCCAGCAGGGGCCCGGTTCGGCCGTACATCCTCTGCTGAATCTCCATGAGGAACGCTCCTCCCTCTCCGATGGGGCCGGGTGTGCCTGCGGCCCCCCACCTCCCCTGGTGGGGGTCAGCCCGGCCCATCGCCGGCAAACCGCTCCTCGGCTCAGGGGGCCCCCCTCGAGTCCCATGGCGCTCTTCCGTGAGCCCTTCTCATGCAGCCTCCGGCGAGTCAAAGAAGGATTTCCCTTCCATCATGCCTTTGAGCTGTGGAGGAAAGAGGAGCATGTATGTCAGTTGCATTGCCCGCAGCTTCTGTTTGACTCCCTCGTATGAACAGCGCCTGGCCTGCACCGCACAGTATAGTCTGGGAATATCAGGATCCTATGGTTGTCCCAGCGGAGATCCGACTGGGCCCTAGCCTCTCAAAGGACTACATCCCGGTCTTTGAAGTTGAAGAATCATGCTATCATCTGCCACCCAGCGGCGGCGTGGCATCGGAGCCCTATGGGCGCGCTCTATGGCAAACCACGTGGAGAGACGCTGTTCCGGGGCCCACGATCGAATCCAACACTCCAAGAATTCAATCGCAGAGCTTGTCTCCATTCCCTCCGGAAAGCCCACAAATTGCAAATTATTATGCCTGGAGCGGTTTTCGGCATCTTCTGTTCTGTGGTGCAGTTCACCGGCACAGGTCTGCAGCTGGGCAACCCTAATCTTAAGGTATGCGATCTCGTCCTCAGCCTGAGAGACCCGGTCCTCAACCTCCTTGATGCGGCTTACCGCCTTTCGCAGGTCCTGACGCAGGAGGCCCACATCCTCCTTCACTTCACCGACCTTGGCTTCTACTGCCAACTGCGAGGTCTGGATAGCTTGTAGAATCGTGTTCACTCCCCTGGCCGCAGTCTCCACCTCCTGCTCTCGCATTCCCCGAGAGGATCCTTGCTTAGTAAATTGGTCTATATGCTGCTGCGATGCCAGCTGCTGCTTGGCCGCTTTGTCTCTCCCCATCTCAGGTGTGTGGTCAGGGCAGTGCCGCTATCGCCAACCGCCTCCACCCATGTGGTCTCAAGGGAGCCCCAAACGGGGTCTCCAACTGCACACTCCAGCCCCGGAGGGTATCTCTGGGCCGGTGGGCAGGTCACAGCTCTTATCTCCCGTGAAGCGCCAGCTCAGACCCAGATCGTTGTCTCCACAGCTGCAGTCCAGTGCCCATTCACACCTGACCACCAATCTGAGCTCACCGGTTGTTCATCGCTCCGTGGTCTGATCCGAGAGTTGGCCCGCCCACCTCTCACCGGGGCGCCACCCTGCCCAAACACCCCCCCCCGGTCCACACGACTCCTCCAAGGGCCTCTGTCTCCACACCCGGACCACCGCCACCTGCGCCCGACCTCGGTCTCTCCGGGGGGGGGGTGGGGATGGGGGTTGGTGAAGCGAGCCAGGGGTCCCAGGTTGCCTCAGGACCACAGAGGTTCCCCACCGGGCGCGTCCAGCCCAATCAGTCTACTGCTGCCAGCCCCTCACAGACCAGCCATCACCTTCATGGGGCCCCGTCTAGCTCATGTCCCCCTGCCGCCACAGCTTCTAGAAGGGCCACGACCGTGTCGACGTCCGCCCCGGGCTCCCTATTGCCAGCGTCCAGCCCAATCAGCCTGCTGCCGTCGGACCTTCAACAACTTCAACAGTCTTCACTTCTGTGGGGCCCTGTTTCCTTCACCGCCACTGCTGTCCCGATCAACGGGGCCCCAGCGCTGTCCACCCCGGGTGCCTCGGCTCTCTGTCTCCACCCGGGTGCCCCCGGACCCAGGATCGACAACTGGCCCTCAGTCTAGGCCCAGTTTAGGCCCAGCCGGGTTGGGGGTCCGCAGCGCTTCCTCCACTGTGGCTATTTTTTGGGGGGGGCTTGATCTCGGGGAAGCGCCAACTCCTCTTCCCGTCGCTCCTCCCCACCCCATGCCGCAGCATGGACCACAGGGCGCGGCCTGGGGGGTCCAAATCACTAAGTCTTTCCTTCGCTGCCAGTGTGGCGCACTCACCAGCCTAGCAGCGCCGCCCTGGCGCACCTCCTCCGAAAGCGCAGCCGCTCTCACCGGCCTCCAAGACTCCGCTGTGGCCCGCCTCGTCCACGAGGCCGCAAGAAGGCCCGCCGCGACAGCCTCAGGCAGCAAAGCCCGTCCGTGGCTCCGCTGCATCATCCACAGCAGGGGATCGGGTCCCCGGCCCCCCCTTCACCTTCCCCGCGCCCGGGGGTCTGCGGGCGAGCAGTGGGGCACCAGGACAGTGGGCCTCTCGCCGGCAGATGATGGAGGGGTCCAGAGCGCTCCTAGAGTGCGACCACCATCTTGACGCTGGTGCCACGCCCCCTCTGATCCAGTATTTATTAGGGTACAATTACCACCTGACTCCATAGTGGTAAGTGCAGCAAGAAAACATACCAATAGCCAGTGTACAAGAGATGCTTCTCCTCCAGACAAAGAAAGTCAAAAATTTGATTCAGCAGGCAAAAGAGTTGCCACTCAGGCTGCTAACCATTGGAGGATTGCAAACTACTAAACACTCCTATTAAGATATGACAGAGCTCATTTGGATCAGATTGAGGACTTGCTACAGTATCTTCCACTGGCCCATCAAAAAAGGGGACAACAAATAGCATAAGTACAGGCTATTTCTAACAATGCAATTAGATGCACCATAGATACAGCTGATACAGCAGCAAGTGGAGTCAACACAAGCATAATCATTAAGAGACATGCGTTGCTAAGAGCTTCAGGATTTAAGCCAGAGATACAGTAAACATGCCCTTCAGTAAAGAACATTTATTTGGGCATGAGGTTGATACCACAATAGATAAGCTTAAAAAGGACTCAGAAAGCTAAAGCCGTGGGTGCCTTATACACCAGACCCACTAGGTGCACTTTTCGTAGGCCACAATTTACAGGTGGTTTCAAACCATCAACCATAGAACCATCCACTTCATAACAAAAACAATGGCCACACTTCCATAACAGAGGTTCATTCAGAGGCTCTTACAAGGGATCTAATTATAGAGGAATAGGTAAATCAGCCACTCCCAGAGGCTCCTCCAACTCAACAAAACAGTGACTGTTGGGAGGAAGATTGCAAAATTTTTACCCACAATGGCACGACATCACCACAGATCAAGGGGTTTTATCAATTATCCAACATGGCTGTTGTCTAGAACTCATCTCTACTCCAGGAAACATTCCCCCCTTGTTCACACAGACTTACTCAGGAACATCTCACTTTATTAAAACATGAGGTACAATCACTACTACTCAAAGGAGCCATAGAGATAGTGCCTATATCCCAACAAGAATCAGGAGTATATTCACAATACTTCCTCTTAACTAAGAAAGATAGTACTGTAAGACCAATTTCAGAACGCTTTCATAGGTCACTCTGCAAGACATAATTTTCCTACTACAAAAACAGGATTACATGACCGCATTAGACTTTAAGGATGCTTATTTCCACATTCCCATCCATCCAGCACATTGAAAGTATCTATGATTTGTTACAGCAGGAAAGCACTATCAATTCAAGGTGCTACCGTTTGGGGTAACAACAGCACCAAGGGTGTTCACCAAATGCTTAGCAGTGTTGCTGCATTCCTCAGAAGACTACACATACATGTCTTCCAATATCTGGATGACTGGCGTATAATCCAGTACAATTCAAATTTGTCAACAACTTACTCAGTATACCATCCTACTCAATCTAGGATTCCCGATCAGTTACCAAAAAACTTGCCTGCAGCCATCACAGATACTATCGTATCTGGGAGCAATTCTGAAAATTTAATCAGGATAAGCATACCCAAACCCAATGAGGATTCAAGCATTTCACAATCTCATATCTAAACTACAATACAACAACACTTATACAGTAAAGTTGGTGATGAAACTGTTGGGAATCATGGCTTCATGCATAGCAATAGTACCCACTGCAAGACTACACATGCAACTACTCCAGCAGCGTCTTTCTTAACAATGGTTTCAGGCACTGGGTCAAATTCTGGAGCTAGTATTGTTGGACCTCCATACCAACCGCACTCTGCAATGGAGGAATTACTCCAACCTATCAGAGGAAAGGGGCGACCCTTTCAGGACCCTGTACCTCAGACCACAATCGCAACAGATGCATCGATGATAGGTTGGGGAGCTCATCTCAACAACCTCACCATACAAAGACAATTCAACAGACATATCATATAAACAACTTAGAATTACTAGCAGTATTCCTAGCACTCAAAGCTTTTCAGACACAAATCACCCACAAGATAGTGTTAATAAGGACAGACAATATGACCACAATGTATTATCTGCAAAATGGTTGGGGGGGGAGGGGGAAGGAAAAGGGGAGGAGGAAGGGGGAGGGGCAGGGGAAACACTCATTTCAATTATCCCTCTTAGCATAGACAATTTGGAAATGGGCAATTCACAACCAGATTCAATTACTGGCAACTAGCAGACCTCTTAAGTAGGACACAGCAACAAGTCCACAAATGGGAAATTCACCCACAAGTGATTCAACAATACTTCCAGATCTGGGGAATCCCAGACATAGACCTTTTCACCACAAAAGAATACACAAAATGCCAAAGCTTCGCATCCAGGTACCCATATCCTCAATCCAAAGGCAATGCTCTATGAATCAATTGGTCAGGGATATTTGCTTATGCTTTTCCACCTCTCCCCCTAATTCTATATCTGATAAAGATGAAACAAACCTCATTCACCATGTTCTCATAGCTCCCACATTGGTACATCAACATTGGTACACAGCACTATTGGACCTGACCGTAATACCACATCAAAAACTACCACTCAGACCAGATTTGTTAACTCAAAGGAGAGGCCAAATCCGACATCCAAATCCCAACATACTCAACCTGGTGATTTGGCTCCTGAAGTCAGAGTTTGGCTATTTAGAAATTCCATCTGAATGTATGGATATTCTAAAGGAAGCACGCAAACCCACAACTAGACAGTGTTATAAAGCGTTTTGTCTACTATTGTCAACCCCATCAACCCCAAAATATTGATCCACTTAAAGCTTCAGTACAGGATATTGTTTATTTGTTACACTTACAAAAAGCAAATTTGGCATATTGCTCTATTAGGATTCATTTAACAGCGAATACTGCTTACCTCCAAAATAGACAACATAATTCCCTGTTCAGGATTCCTGTTAGAAAACCTTTTTTGGAAGGTCTTAAAAGAATTATTTCACCTAGGGTTCCTGCAACCCCTGTATGGAATCCTAATATTGTACTCACAAGACTTACGGGGCCACCATTTGAACCCATGCATTCATGTACTCTACAGTTTCTATCATGGAAAGTTGCTATTTTAGTAGCAATTACTTCTTTCAGAAGAGTTCACGAAATTCAAGCATTCACTTTAGAAGAACTTTTCTTTCAAATCCATAAAGACAAATTAGTTCTTAGAACAAGTCCAAAATTCCTACCAGAGATAGTTTCACCTTTTTCTTATCAATCAGTCAGTTGAATTGCCAGTTTTCTTTCCACAGCCAGATTCAGTGACTGAGAGAGCTCTTCACACCCTTGATGCTAAAAGCCCTCATGTTCTATATAGATAAAACAAAACATTTCAGAAAATCCAAGCAACTCTTGTGACATTCTCAGAACCTCACAAAGGTAATCCTATTTAAAAAAATGAATTTGCCAGATGGATAGCAAACTGTTTTCAAACATGCTATGTTAAAATTAAGACAATTACCAGTAACCCAAAAGCACACTCCATTAGAAAGAAGGGAACTTCAATGCCATTCTTAGGAAGTATACCAATGGCAGACATATGTAAAGCTGCCACATGGGCTTCACCACACACATTTACTAAACACTACTGTGTGGATGTAATATCTCGCCAACAAGCAAATGTTGGACAGGCAGTGCTTAAAACACAATTTCAAACTACTCCAACTCCTACAGGCTAGCTACAGCTTATTTGAGGGAGGGGACTGCTTTAGAGTCTATGCAAAGCATATGAATCTACAGCTACACATGCCATCGAACGGAAAATGTTACTAATCCAGTAGACATCTATTCGTGGCATGTAGTGCTGTAGATTCACATGCACCCTTCCTGCTCCCCAGAAGCCTGTGGCTGTTGTAGTATTACATATTGTAAATATGGATATACATTGCATGGAGATCTCATCTTCTTTACTATATATCTCCTAAATACTTATACACTCTTTACTTTACCCTCCTGCGAGAAATCAATCTAACAAAGCACTAGATGCCCATGCTCAGTATCACCGAGAGTAGGAGTTGCTCGATCCCGTGACTTGAAAGCATTCTTCAAAGAAAAAGAACTTGTAACACTCTGAGCACAACACTAGATGGCATGTGAATCTACAGCACTACGTGCCACAAACAGATGTCTGCTGGGTACGTAACATTTTCCATATCAACCGAGCAGACGTGTTGAATTTCTTTTTTTTTTTCTTCTACTTGCTCATCATATTAGAGCATTAAACAACTTGTAAGACTTTGACGTACAGTCTCCCCTCTTCTGCAGACATGCATTTCTATGCCTCGGGGCATTTTATGGGTGGAGTAGAACAGCAATGAGTGCCTAATCATTTTGAATTAACATCTACATTATAGCTGTTCTTGCCCAAATATCAACTTTATTTTAATTATAATTTGATATTCGGACCTTGACAATAGGAACCAAATAATAATAAATGTGTCTGTGGAGCTCAACAGAAAGACCGCATTGATTTTGCCAGAGTACTCCTCATCATCAGCCCGACTCTTTATCACGTGCATGTGCAGACTGGAACTGAACAAAATATGATTTGTAATGTATATAGACAGCTGCCTAAAAGCAATCAAAGACTGTTGGACTGTTTTAAGCACATTTATCACTGGAAGAAGGAATAACTTTTTTGTCCGCGTTGAAGACAAAATTTAAACACTACTCTTTTGCAGAATGAGATGCTCATAGATACCATTGACATTGTCTCTTCTACTGGTAATAGCCCTGAAACATTATAAAACCCTGAGGAACCTAGAAGTAATTTTTGATTGCAATTAATAATTCAACCACTGAAGGCATCACTACTCCGCAAAATCTGAACACTTATTCAAGCAAATGAGACCTGGTGCAGCATTTCAGAGCACACCTTATAGCCAGCTCTGACAGCTGCTTTGTGATCTTCATGGCTGCAAGTTTTCTGACTCATCACTGTTCATACAAAAGCAAGCAGCAAGTCTAGGTCTTTAGTTAGAAGAAATAGGGCCAGGTTCCTGGAAGCTTTCCACTGGCTCTTGAAGTAATTTTGAATTGCATCCAGAATTCAGAGCACCCTACACAGAAAATTCAGATTCAAGGGCACAAGTTACATGCCGAAGCCAGCAATACATTGTTAAACACGGGAACCTTCTTTCAACAAATCTGCTAACCATAATACATAAATATATAGTGTGGAAGCAGATTCTTTGACCCGCAGGCACAAAGTTGTGGACCACTCTACTACCAGACATAGGGGCAAAACCCAGCCAGCTCCTCTTCAGAAACAACTGAAAACAGAACTTTTCTATTAGCGGCTTATCGATAATAAACATACCCAAAATTAACATTGAGTTAGCCAGATGGTCAACTCATGGCTATGTGCAGGCCAAGTGAACTGTATCTACATTTGAAGCAAACATTTTTTTTTCACTTTTACCTACAAAGATGAACTTAAAAAGCCTGGTTTTCTTCATCAAGACAGGAAAGACTTGTTTTAAAAGTGTCGTTTGTATTGAAAATCCCGATTCGCTAACACCTGTAAGCAACAGTTACAAATTCCATATTCACAGCCTATAGGTAATCCAGTTTAAAAAAATACAATGGATTCATTAGAGTTGTATGATCTGTGCTTCTTACACGTTTAAAATTCATACTCTCACCTTATTGCAGGACTGAAATAAAGCAGCTCAGAACGTTCCATATGTGTGGGCATTTTTGTAAGGCCAAGTGACTTTTGACCGATTTAGTTCCTGTATCTTTAATTTCCTTTTTCAACCTATATTTAGCAGTAAAATACTGAACAAGTTTCAAAAAGGTAATCTCCTTTCATTTAAACAATTAGTACAGCCCAATTTTCACTGAGGTGATCTCATGACATCATGAGGGTTGACTTTCATTAAAGTTCTTCAGAGAAACCTAGCCTTGTTAGCTGGTGCTGACTTTGAATGCTGCAGAACAATCCAGATGTACAAAAATGCAACTCTCAATCAAGGGAACAATTAGCCACTGTCCACTGGCACTGAAGCCATATGTGAAAGACATGAATATTGTGGTAGCGCCCAAAAAACAAAGAACACTGCACAGGAGTGTCTTCAGTAAGCTTCATTGTTTTCCTTACATCTTTCATTTTTAATGAGCATCTTTGCCATCAGAACCCCATAGCCTGCGGGCATATCCTGCAGGACTGCCAGCTACAAAGCATCAGATGCTCTTCCCTATTAAGATGGACCTTCTGACACTGGTGTTGTCTTTGTATCACTGTCATGCAAGACAAGACGTTCGAGAACAGCAAATATACATCCTCAACGTCCCAAGGCCCTGGTAGAAATCTCCTCACCAGTCAAAGACACCTTTTGTTTCACAAACATAAAACCTCGGCTGTGGGACTTCGTTTTCATAGAATAAAAAATACCAACTGGACCCCAACGGGTGATCCAGCTAGCATCAACACTTTAAGTGAAACTGAACGTTTGGCAAAATTTCCATGCCACACAGCGAGGAACTTTAAATATGCCAGACTGGTCTCCGCTGCATCATATGCAAATGGGTCCTCTGCAGCCCCAGCTGCTTGTAATATGCTTCTCCGAGTTCTAAATGAGCTACTTTTCACAATAGGATAATACTTTGTAAGTGAAGACTACTTACTTTTGACAATCAACAATGTCCATTTAGAATCCAATGTGTACCCAGATGGTCTTTAATTTTCATCACTTCTCACCTCTGGCAATGGATCAAGGAATGTCAACAAATTATATGCCGTTCTTTGATACATATGAATATAAACATTAACGTATGTAAAAAGTCTTAAGAAGACATTTGACAGAACTCGCCGTTCCACACATTCCACATCTATTTCATATCCATACTTTCTTATGGTATACTATTTTAATCAATGAGTTAAAAAACAAAATATATATATATACGTTGCTGCCACTTGATCACACAGAGGAGGAACTGGGCATTTTCCTTCCTCACACCAAGGGTCAAGGCACTGTAGACTTCTTGGCACCTTAATTTGAACATATAGAGCATGCTTCTATTCTCTCTGTCAGTAAATGTCTAGTCCTTCCTATGATATAAACTTGGGTGAAGTTTTTGCATGAAAACGTTCAGGAAGAGACTACTGATGATTCTTGCCTGTCCATGTGAAGCTGGATATCACGTTTGATGCCTGGGCTTTTTATTGAACTGATGGGAATGGGACAGAGGGGGACTAAAATAAACTGGCTTGAGGGTTTAGTTGCCAGAGATTCTGAGTACACTCAGGGGGTCATTCTGACCCCGGTGGTAATTACCGCCATGGCGGAGGTTGGCGGTAGCACCGCCAACAGGCCGGTGGTGCTCCGCCGGGCATTCTGACCGCGGCGGTACAGCCGCGGCCAGAAGCGGAAAGCCGGCGGTGTACCGCCGACTTTCCGCTGCCCGTCAGAATCCTCCATGGCGGCGGAGCGCGCTCCGCCGCCATGGGGATTCTGACACCCCCTACCGCCATCCTGTTCATGGCGGTTCTCCCGCCAGGAACAGGATGGCGGTAGGGGGTGCCGCGGGGCCCCTGGGGGCCCCTGCCGTGCCCATGCCAATGGCATGGGCACGGCAGGGGCCCCCGTAAGAGGGCCCCACAAAGTATTTCAGTGTCTGCTTAGCAGACACTGAAATACGCGACGGGTGCAACTGCACCCGTCGCACCTTCCCACTCCGCCGGCTCAATTCTGAGCCGGCATCCTAGTGGGAAGGTTGATTTGCCCTGGGCTGGCGGGCGGACTTTTGGCGGCCGCCCGCCAGCCCAGGGCAAATCTCAGAATCACCGCCGCGGTCTTTTGACCGCGGTGCGGTGTTCTGACGGCGGTACCTTGGCGGACGGCCTCCGCCGTCCGCCAAGGTCAGAATGACCCCCTCAGTCTCTAAGAAGCAGTTGTGTGTCATCAGCGTGGGAATATAATTTAAGGCCATATGTACATATTTGCACCTCTAGAGGGCTTGTGTAGGCCATCAGAACCCCGTTCAGAGGGCCATGGCCAAGCAGGAGTTACTGAGCCCAATCTAGGTGGTTGAGGCCTTTTACTTCTGATGTCCCAGGACCCACCCAACTGTGAATCCCACTCAACTGGGTAAAGCGCCCCCTCCTGCACCTGACTGTCCGTTAGGTAGCGTCGCTCGAACAGTCAAGGCTCCCTCGGAGGGAACTGTAGATACACATCAGTGAGAACGACTCATAACTCAATGTTAAAGCAGCAGACACAATAAATCAACATCTCATCAAATACTTATTTTGTATTTCATTATTTTGTATAAAAGAAGAATTTTAATTCTAAATCCACACATGCAAAGGCAAAGAACACTCAAAAAGCAATAACACTGGTCCCCCTTGAGGTGGACACACTAGTTGTCAGGCCACTATCCGAGCTACTAACGCCTCTGTAACAAGTGTTCTGTTATTACCCATTCACATGCAGCAACATCCAGGGAATGGAAACTACTAGGCTTGTTCACAGGGTATCCCGCTCTCAGACTCAGTCAATAAGATGTAGTCACTTAGTGTCAAGTAGGGTTCTAAAAACTAAATGAGATATATCCCCCAGGGCTCCGTAGACCAAGTTCCCAGCTTACCTGGTGGTATGACATCTGTCAGCAGTGCAGTGTGGTCCTTGCTCAGATCAGCAAAGTTGGGCTGCTCGTGTTCACACACACACACACACACACACACACACACACACACACACAGCTCCTCGCAGGTGTTGGCTCCATGTTTAGCTGTGCTCACCAGTGTCCTGGAGATCGGAGTTGCATGGCTCCAGCCACACGTGGTAAGTCGTTTCTCTCTTTTTTAGTCTCCTTGCTCTGGCGGGGCTATGATGACGTCTTTTCTGTCCTTGGACATCCTTGGGCATGAATCTCCCCACGTCTTGGTCATAGCACCACTTGGGCGTCACGGGCAATGGCCCGAACCTCTGGCCTCAGCGCTTCAAGTGACCCCTCCTGGCATACGGGGTCACTCCAATGAACATCCCTTATTGGGTCTTGCTGGCCTCAGGATGCCTCTCCCGCAGGCCATCCTGGGATATGGCGTCACTGCAAATATTCTACACACAAACTACGGCCTGATCAATGCGGCCTGGACAGTTCCCAGGCACACGGTGTAACTGACAGAACAGGGCACGATCTGTTTCTACCAGAACTTCCCAGAGGGGTTAAACCACTTCTACCTACAGGATCTATGAGGTGCTGCTACCTGTCCCAAAGGGTTAGGCCAACAGCTGCCACATGGTTTGGGACTTGACTCAGTTCCTCATAATCGGTGGTGCTGCCGCCCAAAACTGAGCAGTCTTTTTTTTTTTTTGTGTGAGAGTCTCATCACAGCAGCACTTGACCTTGGTGCACGGTGGACCCTTCTGGCTTACAGGGTTACCAGGCTCACCATGCTGCACCCAAGCAATGGTCTTGTCAGTGTAGCACTAGACCTCAATGCATGGTGGAACCACCTGGCATACATGGATGTCAAACTCACAATACTCCACATGGGTGACAGCCCGATCGGTGCAGCACTTATCCTTGGTGCACTATGGCACTTCCTGGCATATGGGGTTGCCATACTCGCAAAACTGCACATGGGAAGATGCCCGGATTAGTACGGCACTGCTCTTTACACCTTGCTCAGGAGGCTCTCATGCCTGGGCTTCAATCTGTATCTTGCTCCCTCCAACACGCTCCTCTCCCTCACGGGCACACTGGTCTTGGTGAGCAGGCAGGTACTGGTGCTCCAGACTCCAGGGCAGGTGGTCTTGGTTTCCCTGAGTGACGTTGCGTCTTGGTTGAGAAAGATCCTGATGTCATCTGTGGCGGTGATCAGTGCAGTGTCATTGCTGTGGTTGACTGGGAATCCAGGTTGTGAGGTCTAGAGAAGATGGCTTTGTTCTAGGTGTTTGTGGAGCTGTTGATTGAAGGCTTACTCGAGTACTTTGACAGGAGAGGGGAGCAGGGATATCTGTGTATAATTTTTGAGGTCACAGGAGTCGGCAGAGTGTTTCCTTACAAGGAGTCTGACCTCTGCATGCTTCCATCTGTCCTGGGAGGTTGCCAATGAAATGAAGATGTTGAGGATACTGGTTAGTTCTGTGCTTATGGTTTTGATTCCGAGGTTGAAGAGACGTGGGGGCAGGGGTTCAGTGGCTGTCCCTGAGTCATGATGGTTGCAGTAGACTGCGTGGTAATTGGAGACCAGGTGGTTATCCTGGTGCTGGTGATATCCGATTGTGGGAGGTGGTCAAGATTGGAAGTGGTCAGTTAGTGAGGGGGGGTCAGATTTTTGTAGATAGTGGTGATTGTGCTGTGGAAGTAGTTTGAGAGGGTGTTGCAGAGTTCCTGAGATGGGTGGGTGGTGGTTTCTGTGGCTGTCGAGTTGGAGAATTCCTTGATGGTTTTGAAGAGTTCTTTACTGTGGTTGGCTTTGGTATCAATGCAGGTGGTGATAGCTGCTTTCTTGGCTGCCTTGATGTGACAGTGGTAGTTGTAGAGGGCTGCCTTGTGCGCTGCTCTGTCGGAGGGGTCTTTGGTTATGCGCCTTGGATTTTTGGGTCATTGGCAGTTGCTTTTGGCCACTGAGCTCTTGTGTGTACCATCTTGCTTGCTTGGAGGTGTTGATTTTAGCTGGTTTCAGTTGGACCACTCTGTCAGCTCATTTGGTGATCCAGGTGGTGAAGTCCTGAATTACCAGGTTGAGGTCTGCAGTGGGCTCGGGTTGTGAGTTGCCTAGAGTCTGGGTTCATAGGGCATCACTTGCCTTGCCCCAGCTTCAGTGGGGGTGCTTGGAGATGGTCTGGGCACTGGAGATGGTGAAATGGACAATGTCATGGCCAGTCCAGGTGAGTTAAATGATGTGGGTGATTTTGTTTCCCTTGCTGGACGTGAAGATGGCGCCCATTGTGTGCCCTGCTTTGTGCGTGGGTTTGGTAACCAGCTGGGCAAGGTCTATGTTGCTGAGGTTCTCCAGAAGGGAGGTGGAGGTGGATTTGGGGTCGTTGAGGTGGAAATGGAGATTGTCGAGCAGGAGGAAGTAAAGGGAGTCTGGTGAGGTGGTAAAGAGGTTAATGATGGCATCTCAGAAGGCAGGGCGTGGTCACAGGGGTCTGTACATTAGGGTGCCTCATATTGTGGTGCTGGCAACGGTCTGAAGTTAGAAGTTGAGGTGTTCCATGAAGGCCTTATCGTTGTCGTCGGTGATGGTGCATTGGATGGATTCCATGAATATGATGGCGATGCCACCGCCATGCTTGTTAATGCGATCTCTGTATATCATCTTGTAGCCAGCAGGTGTGGCGGGTGGGATGTTGGGGTTTGAGGAAGTGGGTAGGTCATGTTTCGGGGAGGAAAGCAATGTCCAGGTCGTAGATGGTGATGGTGTACCAGATTTTCTTGGCTTGCTTGCATAGGGAGCAGGTGTTGAGCAGGATGCACTGGAGATGTTTTGGGCTGGTCGTAGTCCTCTTTGAGGGTGCAGTGCGGGCATCAGTGTAGGTCAGTGGGTCCCATTTGCAGGTAAAGTGGCAGTGCTGTCAGCTGAAAGGTCCTTTAGGCGATCATGGGGAGGCCGTGAAGCAGCTGTTGTTGTGGGGTCCAATGTTCAGGACCTGAAGCTCCTTGGTGGTGTAGCAGAGGAATCACAAGGGATTCTTGGGCTGTCCAGGTAGGGACAGGCACAGATGGACTTGCTTTGATGCACAAGTGGTGCGGCCGAACTGCGGCCTACATTTTATTTCCTGGGGTGTGGGAGGGGCTTGGGTGGGAAGACATGCTGAAGAGAATGTGGTTAGAAGGCAGGAAGGCTGTGGAGCGGCTGGGGGGGTTGTGACCGGCCCAAGGCTGTGCTGGAAAGATGAAGAAAATAGATGAATACAAATAAAGGTTTGATATAATAATAATAATAATAATAATAATAATAATAATAATAACAAAAGCAATAATAATAATAGAACATCTGGAGCGCATAGCTTCCTCCAAACTAGGTGTCCCACAGTTAAACTTCAGGCTCCTATATGCCAAACACTCACTACCTCAGAAAATCAGTACTGTCTAAAGAAGTAAGTCTTCAATCTCTTTCTGAAAAGGAGTTCTGAAGGGGCCTGTTGAACAGACACAGGCAACAAGTTCCAGAGTTTTGAAACGCTGCATATACAGAGGGCCACTGTATGACAGAACTTTATAACATTAGCATAATTCCTTAAATGAGATCCTCCTATTCACCGGGAGCCATTATTACTTGGCAAGTGAGGATCCCAGGGAGACACGATTTCAAAGATTAACCAGTAAGTGAGCTGCTGCATTCTGCACTCATTGAAAGACGCATCATGCAAGACTGTGATTCCCTTAGATACAGCAAGTTGCAGTAGTACAGCCTCGAAATAATTAAGGCCTGGATCACAGTTTTCCTTGCAGTTTCTGGGAGCACATCAGGATCTTTTTCAAGGTTTTAAGGACTCCAAAGCATTTCCAAACCAAAGCTGTGATTTGGCTGTCAAGGGACAGTTTCTGATCAAACTATATGCCCAGGTTTTTCAACTTGGGTTGAGGAACAGTTAACAGGCAAAGGGTTTGGGACCATCAAGAGGTCACCCAAATGTTGGGTTGTTTGCCCATGATCAGGATCTCTGCCTTCCCTGCGTTCAGTTTTAGAGAATTGTGCTCCATCCACCCAGCAACCTCCTACAAGTATCATCCGCATAGGTGATTACTGTAAACACATTGTGTTACATAATCTGGGGCAGGGAAAGCATGTATAGTTTAAATAAAGTAGCACACATGGAGGAACCATGAGGAACTCCTTGCTGTAGATTGAACACCCTCAAATAGAATGGTTTTTGACACACCTGTAATGTGCGTCCCTGAAGAAAGGATGCTACCCAGCATAAGACTGTGTGACCAACACCGCATCTCCATAGGCACTCAATAAGCGAATTGTGTGATATGGTGTTGAATGCCGCCCTGAGATCAAGAGAGTGACTGTCTCATGCAACCAGAATTTGATGAATGGATTCTGAGGCTAACAGCAGGGCTGCCTCTGTGCTGTGGGATGGGCAGGCAGATTCTCAAACCTCTACTGGGAGTCATAAATCCTTGCCACTTTGTCCAAACAACTCTGAGTGAGGGTGTTACGGCCCTCCTCTGAAGGTATGGTAGATGCTGACATTCTGGACAAAGAAGTGAGCGATTTACAGTGGCAAACACTTCTTGTGAAGACTTCTGTGCTGATTGAATTTTATTGGAATAATAGTGTTGACAAACCTGCTTAATATGTTGCTGATATTGCTTGAGTGCCACCATATAGTTTTACTGTCTGGATCATATGCCCACTTCCATAAGCTTTCCAGCCAATTAATAATCTTTTTCAACCTAATGAGTTCTTCATTAAACCATTCAGCAGAAAAGACCATTGAGATACAGGGGAAATTTGATCTAACGCACCAACAATCCAGTTTCTAGAAAGAGATTATCTTCCACACACCCATCTAAACTAAGTCTGCTATCCATTAAAGCTTGAGTGCAACTGGAAGTTGTCACTTTCGCTGACTGGTTATCTTGCGCAGGCTGGGCCTGGGGATGAAACCCAGTAGGTGTTGAATAGAAGACCGAAAATGGAATAGCCGGATGATCTGATCATATGAGTGGAATTGTGCATTGTGAATTGTGCCTAATGGCACTATGATATTGAAATTAACCATTATTGCCATCAGACTCCATCACATACATCCGTAGATCATTCCAATAATTTGTTGTGGTCATACTACATTTTTACACACTAGCTATCTTTGATGTTTTTGGTAGTTATATATCATTATCTAGTATGAGAAATAAAGTACACCCAAACAAGTATGTAGTGCAGATATTGCAAGCCTATTGGTAAAATGTGTGTGTTGCTAGTCGGAAGAGGTTGCAGCCTAGCCTTGCAGTTAGAGAAGAGCAGTATATTGATATTCTATCACTGTGCCCACAAAATGACTGGCTAATCTAGATGTCAAAAGCAAAAAAGATAATTAACAGCATTTAATATTAATTAAGAAGCTTTGAGAAATAGTTGATGACCCTTTACTGCTATCGAACAATGTTCTCTGCTCATTCTGTTTTAAGTGTTTGTAACCAGTGCTGTGGTTTTCTATGACTTCAAATAAAACTTAAATATATTTTCAAGACCAATATATGCATATTTTCGCACCCTATTTAATTTGTTCTTTGCAATCATATAGTGACCTTCATTATTTTATGATATCCCTTGATTAAATTGTGTTCTAGGCTTTCTCGTGGCAGTTTTAGCCCTAAGGCTCAGTGTGACCATCTTAGTACTTTGCCTGAATTTACTGTCACTCCTTTGAATGCTCTTCTGCCATCTTCCATGTTTTTATAGTTTTATAGTTTCGAAGGAAAAGCATCAAAACATTTTTTTTCCAAAAAAGAAGAAATGTTTGTCTTGCTAATTGAGCATCAGCATGCATTGAGACTGTGGGATTGGTAGAACGTAAACAAGATCATTTATCAGTTATTGACTGGTGGTGGCTTGTAGTACTTTCAGCACATTCCTTCCCTTCCAGTGTGATTTTAATTTTGGCTATATTTATTTTTAGTGCTTTGGCTTTTTTGCTTTCATTTTTACATGTTTGTGCTTGATGCTAGTTTAGTTTGGGGTTTAAAATGCTACATATTGTTGACTTTCTTCAAAGCACTAATGGTACAACACTGTACATTTAATCCCTCACACAGAGAGGAGGAGTCGGGACAAACAGAAATGAATGCAGCAGCAGAGCCTCAGGACTTCAGCAGAACCAACTTTTTAGGGTTCGACTGAGGCACTGTGTGTTCTATGTGAGTCCTTTGATCCATAATGTAATTTGACATTAAAACTATGGCTGGATAGTATTTAATGTCTGCTTCACGTTTAAACTATCCCTTTAGTTTAGTTGTGTTTGCTTTGGATTGTCTTAGTTGAGTGCCAGCACTTCTTTTCACTGTTTGTTGCTTCCCAAGCTAAAATCCTCTGGTGTTTCCTGTTTGTTTTCACAACGTAATAAGTCATATGATGTATGTTCAGCTTTCCTGTTTCAAGACTTTGTAGCGATTGGTACCACAAAGGTATGTTTCACTTAAAACTCAGATGTGCAATCAAACTAGGACGATAATTTCCAAAATGTGTAAAAAGCATGTTCTTTCTCTCGGGGAGATAATCATGTAAATATGCAGCCTATATACTGTTCCTCTTCCCCATTCATACATCATCATGAGGTGAGTCTACACTGTGGCGAGTGATACTCTGCTGCCTACGGGGCCAACAAAACCATTTATGGGTGCCTTTAAAGGACTAATTACATAAAATACTCATGAGACAACTACCAAAGCAGCCCTACAGAATGTGATGACGTTTAGGTATTAGTTAGGCAGAATGTAGCTATCAACAGTGCAGCAGGTGCAGTGGCACAGGGGACCAGGAGTGTTATGGGCCCACTAGACTAAAATTAAGGTTGGCTTTCACTACTAAACAATGAGATGGAGGGCATTTCATTTTCTTCATTGGTGCCCATGGCAATTTGGCTATGTCATTGGCAACAGTAGGCACTGTACAGCTAAGGTAGACCAAGCACCAGGCCAGCAAGGAGCACAGGGTAGCCCTCCACCAGAACCCACAACAAAATGGCAAATTGGGATGCTAATGTGTCGAACCAGAAAGGGTGGAATGTCTAGGGGAAGCCCTCTTAGGGCAGTCCATAACCAGTTACCAATGTTGGGCACACAACCTGATCCAGGACAACCCAAGGCCAGCCAGTCTACCTAGAAGCATGAGCAAATCCCCTCAAAAGGACAAATGGGCCTCACGCACCTTGGTGAATGTCCAGTTCCAACATAAAATGTCACCAGCCCACATAACATAAGCAAAAGAAGGTAAGGTCAACTTACTGAGAGAAGCAATCCCTTTGGAAGAGTCAGACAACTGTGGAAACATCACAACCTCCCCATCTACAGCAGCCAACACAAAACTAAGGTGAAGGGCAAGAAGATTTACTGAAGAAAACAGGCTAGTAGCTAAAATCCCAGAGTCCAATAGGGATCACGAAAAACACAGACAGGTGACCAAGTAAGCACAAGGACACCCAAATAAAACTTCCCTTTCCCAGCAGCCCAAACTAAAGGAGCAAGACATAGCACCTCTAAAACCCAAAGCTCAAAAATGGAGTCAAATGGGATAGAACCAAAGCAAGAAGGCTGAACCAGCATTTCGTAGCAGCAAATAGTTGGGAATCAACCCTGAGTGGAAAGAACAGGGATGCAGCTTAGAAGTCCAACAAAAATTTAGTGAAAACCTCAATAAAAAGTCAACTCCTGCACTAGTGTGCACCATTACACATTCCTAGCCACAGCAGACACCAATGTCCACCCAAGAAAAAGGAGACAGAAAGGCATTAAACTTCATGAGCATAAATATGGCGTGTGTCTAAGCAAAATAGACCTTGAGCCGAATAGGGAGCAAACAGAAAACATCCAACAAGCACCTGGTCACCCAGCAATACCAATAGAGTAGTTAAGGACAAGCCTAATAGACAAAATGGACAGAAACAACAACATGGCAATCGGCACACAAAGCCCAAGCCCATTAGGAAGTGAAGGTGTCTTGCCTGCACCCAGTCAAGGAGTGCAACCATAATCCCAGTCCCAATTCCAGCCAGGTGCCAGCAAACGGTAGACTAAGGGCCCCATTATGAGTTTGGCGGGCAGAAAACTCCGTCCGCTAAACTCCCAATGGGGTGGCTGCTACCTGTGCATCAACCTCCCTGCCAGAGCTATTATGGGTTTCCTGCTAGGTCGGCAGGCGAAACCTAAGTTTCCACCCACCAACCTAGTGGGAAGACGCTACACATAGTCTCTGGCTCGTAATCGAGCCGGCGTCAATGCTGTCACCTTCAGGGTGCACCAGCACTCTCACAATGTTCACGGTCTGCATAGCAGACCGTGAACATTGCAACAGTGCTGGTTAGGAAGGCCCCTGCACCCATTCTCACCAGCCTTTTCATGGCTGTGCTACTGCTGGTGGAGCAGGGGGTCATAATCCCCAGGGCAGCGCTGCCCTGGCAGATTAGGACCACCACCATCCTCCAGACCTCCGGGATCCAAGATCCTGGCATAGCTGATGGGTCCCTGGCAGTTTCGACTGCCAGGCTTGTAATGTGGCAGTCTGTAGACCGCTACACTCCTAATAAAGCCCTAAGTAGCACAACCCAACTCTCACCAAGCTCAGCACTGAGACAAGGAGACGTGGTCCAGGAAGACAAATAACACATCTCACCATCCCAAAGGTAACTCAAAGCTCAAGGAAAAAAGCCTGACCTCCACGAAAATTGTGGGGGCGCATGGGGGTTACCTTTCCTGCATCCTCTAGCACCACAGAGTAGGCACACCTTGGGGACCAAGACCAGCATGAAATAAGGGAAAAGTAAGGCAAACATTTGAACTATTACTACACAATCCCTTCAAGCCCAGCAGAGAGGCAGTGATGCATCAAAACTAAACAAGATGCCACGAAACATGGAGACATGATACTACCCCACAAGCCATCAGGGAGCACAGGTGATGGCCAAAGCCTACTCTCAACAAGAAATAAAGAACAGCAGTCACCTGACCTGTAGCAAAGGTGCTCTAGAGCCACACTTAGAGCAGTGACACTTCAGTTCCAAGCCCAGTAAAGAGTATCCAGGAGAGAGGGCCTACAACCAGCCTCCCATCTCAGGAGCTATCCATATCTAACATGAAAGGTCCACAGCATTGTCAAGGATAACTAACCTAAACACTAGCTGCAGACCCAATAGGGATCTAGAGAAGGCCCAGCTAAAAAGCCCATCAGGAAAGCTGGGCCACACTCTGGTCAAAACAAGAGGCACCAGCATTCTGAAATGAGCCAACGTCCCTCAAGTCCAAAGACCAGCATGGCGCAGCACAAGTTGCGTCCACAATGCAGCCTGGACTCCATGTGTCATTTTAAGGAACATTATTGCTTAAAGATACATTTTGTAGTAATTATTTTTTAATTGCTTTTATTAACGGTTATTAACGTCTGATACATAGCTTCACTTTAATTCATCTTTTTTTCCCCTCATGGATTAAGGTGATTGTCCCCCTTCATCTCCCCCTTACAGGGAGGCAACTCCATACTCGTCCCCTTTTTCATACTTCTTTTTCGTAATCTAACAGTTTCCCATAATCTTATTTTATATACCTATTTGTTTTGCATACTTCTGCCATCCTGATGTTTGGTCAACTTTTATTACCCTCCCATTACCTCCAACCCGCCAGCCCCAAAGCATTTGGCCAATATCTATCTGCGAAGGAGCATCCATCACCTCACACAGAGAATGTTTGCCCCAAGCCCTGCAGATGGCACACTGGTAAAGGCCCAACCTGAGGTGACAACCCACGTAAACTGACGGAAGTCCCACTTTGACATCAAGGAAAATAATCATAGCCCAATCCTGTTGTGAGCTGGAGCAGCCCATGTGAGACTCCTGTACCAGATCAAATCGGCCCCAGTCAAACCCAGTAGAATGAGGTGTGTGTGCAGCAAAACACGTTGCTGGCAGAACCAGGACCATAAGCCCAGCAGTGGCCCAGGAAGCTAGCAAATGCAGCAACACAGTGAACAACAAAAACAAACTGCAATCAACAAGGAAAAAAGGCACAAACAAGCCCCAAAACTTAAGCAGGAGGCTATAGACAAGAAGCAGCTGGTGACTGCCTCCTACCAAAGACTGACAAAAGGGAAATATTTTGGTAAGACGTTGTAGTGCTTCTGTACTTATCTCGTTTTCAGCACTTACATAACATATCAAGAATTCACTTCTGAGTTCAAAGAAGACTTTTATTGTTGTTAATTCTTCCCCAACCGCAATTTCGTAAGAGACAAATTATTAGATTTCAAGCACACGTTCAATGAAAACACAGTTGCAATGTACACAGCAGGTTATATTTATAAGATATTGAATGCAAAGCAAAACAAATACTTCACCGTGTGAGAAACTATTTACAGCTTCATCTTTCTAGGGTCTGCAAGCTGATGACCCCTGTCAGCTGCGAGAAAGAGATTTATCTACCCACACGGGATACTGGCAACTGGCGCCTAGTTCCAGTACAAAGTCAGGCAGATTCGAATCTAATTCTCTGAAGCCTGTGACATCCGTTACAAAGGTGTGCCCCCTCCTCTCAGACTCGGGAAAACTACGCAAGCCTTTGGAGACTGGCCAAATCTCCTAGACTGCTCCTCTTCCCAAGCTCAAGCAGAGAGAAAAACACCCAATGTACCCTCTCTTATCAGGTCTAGTCTACTGTGAGAAGAAAACAGCTTGGTTCATCTTGTGCAAAAACACAGCTTGGAAAAATACAGCTTGGATTCTTAACTGCAATGTCTAACTCCACGTTAAAGGCAATATGCAGCTAACCTAAATATCAAATGCAATGTCTAATGTCATGTCAAAGCCAATAGGCAGCTGAGCTGAATATAAAATGCAATGTATAATATCATGTCAAAGCCAATAGGCAGCTGAGCTGAATACAAAATGCAATGTATAATATCACGTCAAAGCCAATAGGCAGCTGAGCTGAATACAAAATGTAATATATAATATCATGTCAAAGCCAATAGGCAGCTAAGCTGGATACAAAATGCAATGTCTAATATCATGTCAAAGCCAATAGGCAGCTAGACTGAATACAGCATGTCAAAGCCAATAGGCAGAATACAGAATGTAATGGCTAATGCAATGTCAAAGCCCATAGGCGGCTAAACTGAATACAGAAAGTAATGGCTAATGTCATGTCAAAGCCAATAGGCGGCTCAACTGAACAAAACATACAATGTGCTACTGGTGAACATTGAGCAACTAATATGCGCAGTGATGAAACACAAAGTCATTGGTCAAACTCCATTAATGGCATAACATTCCATCCTTTGACCAATGAATTTTTGTTTCACATATCTCTTGTTTCAAACAAAAAAAAAAAAAAACATTAGCACAAAAAAATATTATCAGCAAGTCAGATTTGAATGATCAAAACAATCCCTGTAAAGCAATGAAAGTGAATTAACAAATTGATCTCATAACCTTTCACATCAGATACGTCTACACAGAAAAGAGTGAATGAGAGTATAGTGTCTCTAATTCAACAGTGTTAGCAATTTGATGTGGCATGAGTTCTACTCATGTAAAGGTGCACGGTCCACCTGAAAGGTATGCTGGAAGATAAGTGAAAGTCAGAGTTCCATACGAGAAGGAAAAAAACACAGCTTAGTTCCAGTGGAAGAATGCAATCAAACAAGTTGAACTTGAACTGAAGGCGCCATTTGCGCAAAATGGATCCATGGTGCTGGCACTTTACTCAGCCAGGTTCAGGTTGGGGGTTCGGTCCCTTCCCCGACCCCACACGCACACACCCGAAGGGGGACCACACAGCACACTCAGGGACAGTGGCGAAACGTGGTAGGATCTGCAAAAGAAACAAGTATGACTTTTCTTGCAAATAACATTTGTCATTTAAAATGTACCCTTCCTCTTCCTTTCCCTGTTTTATAATCAGCAGGACGTTTTTGGGGCCCTTTGTTATAATTTCTGCAGATTCTGGAGGGTCACTTGGGGCTTCAACCCACACATCAGCACTGAGGTTTTTATCTGCTGCACCACAGCTTCCCTTTTCTTGCACTGTCAGAAGGGCTGGGGCAGACTCCTTCTTTACCAAACCTCCATTCACTGCACTTTTGACAATTTGGGCCATTCTGTCTCCAATTTGTATCAATAAATCAGATTCTTTTCTAGTTATCAGCATAATTTCGATTTCTCCTTGGTAATTTGCAGCAATCACTCTCCCTAAAACCTGATCAATTTGCCATTTCTGTCCTGGTAACTTTCCTCTCCCCAACTGTTCTGTGACTGCTTGCATGACAGATTGCTTTTGTGCGTGCTGCACAGTTTTTATCAAATCTAGGGGAATGTGCATCTCTCTCATCTCTGCCCACCTGTAAGTGGCTTTTTCTCCCAGCTGTTCACATTTCTGGGACACCCACTTAGCCATCCCCACTAAGGCAGAATTCTGGGTGTACACTTCTCTCTCTGAATTTTTCTCTTTAACATCTGAAAGGGAATTGAACCAGTTAGGTGCAAGCCATGTGGAAAAACAAACTGCTAAACCATTGGCAATGAACCAAAAATCAGCGTAAAAATGACACATCTCACGTAGCTCTTGCTTTAAAATCTGGCACACATTGTACAACGCTGTTCCTTCTCCTGTGCCATAAAACAACATTTCAGTCAATGAATCATTAGTAAAACAAACATGCTTTTTATCTTCAGTGGACAAATGGTGCACACAATTTCACTAGTGACTCTTTTACCTGTGGTACTCTAGCCCTGTCTTGCAAGTACCAGATCCAATGTATGATCCTAGCTAGGGGCACTATTTTCTTCCCTTGTTCTTGATTTACATGTAAATCAGTATTTACACTCAATTTCACTGCGCAGAAACCTAAAGTCTGCATTATTTCATTTGCCAAATCACAAGCGCGCAACTGCATATAATTTTTACCAGTGACCATATACAAAAGTGTTAGGATTTCACTCAAATGAGGGCTATTCTGTTTCCAAAAATCAAACAAGCTAATGAAACTCGGTGTCTCTTGCTTAGTGCAAACAGTAAGAAGCTCTAAAATCTTTCCTTTTACTTGTGCATTTTGCCACGGTAACTCGTAAATCGCATTCTGAGCTCTCTCGTTCTCGTCCGTGTTATCAGTTAAGGAATGCACTTTGACTGCCAAAAAACCTGGCTCACACGGAGGCTCAGAGCAGCCCGAAGCTGTCTTAACCCCCTCATTACTAGAATGGGAAAAGAAAGATTCTTCTAAAACAGTATTTTTATAACTTTCATCATTATCTTGAATTAATGTATTCTGGCTAATTTGCTCACGTAAATTCTCATTTTCATGTTCCAACTGCCTACATTTCTCCTGCATTTCTCTGTAAGCAGATAAAGGTATCCAAACCTTTCTGTCATCATTGCTTCCAAAAGGCACATTTTCTAAATATGCTTCATCACAACAAAGAATATTTCTCAAAGCACCATCAGGCAGTTTAGCTACACATGCATTTTCAAACATGGTCTGCCGTGCTTCTGTGATTCTCCAAACAACAAAAAACTATTTCTGTAATTCTCCAAACAACAAAAACAATTACACTTTTAAAGTGTGCACGTAGAAATCTATTAATTCGTCAACACCCCTTAACCACCCCACTCCTGGTACCAAATGTAGTGCTTCTGTACTTATCTCGTTTTCAGCACTTACATAGCATATCAAGAATGCACTTCTGAGTTCAAAGAAGACTTTTATTGTTGTTAATTCTTCCCCAACCGCAATTTCGTAAGAGACAAATTATTAGATTTCAAGCACACGTTCAATGAAAACACAGTTGCAATGTACACAGCAGGTTATATTTATAAGACATTGAATGCAAAGCAAAACAAATACTTCACCGTGTGAGAAACTATTTACAGCTTCATCTTTCTAGGGTCTGCAAGCTGATGACTCCTGTCAGCTGCGAGAAAGAGATTTATCTACCCACACGGGATACTGGCAACTGGCGCCTAGTTCCAGTACGAAGTCAGGCAGATTCGAATCTAATTCTCTGAAGCCTGTGACATCCGTTACAAAGGTGTGCCCCCTCCTCTCAGACTCGGGAAGACTACGCAAGCCTTTGGAGACTGGCCAAATCTCCTAGACTGCTCCTCTTCCCAAGCTCAAGCAGAGAGAAAAACACCCAATGTACCCTCTCTTATCAGGTCTAGTCTACTGTGAGAAGAAAACAGCTTGGTTCATCTTGTGCAAAAACACAGCTTGGAAAAATACAGCTTGGATTCTCAACTGCAATGTCTAACTCCACGTTAAAGGCAATAGGCAGCTAACCTAAATATCAAATGCAATGTCTAATGTCATGTCAAAGCCAATAGGCAGCTGAGCTGAATATAAAATGCAATGTATAATATCATGTCAAAGCCAATAGGCAGCTGAGCTGAATACAAAATGCAATGTATAATATCATGTCAAAGCCAATAGGCAGCTGAGCTGAATACAAAATGTAATATATAATATCATGTCAAAGCCAATAGGCAGCTAAGCTGGATACAAAATGCAATGTCTAATATCATGTCAAAGCCAATAGGCAGCTAGACTGAATACAGCATGTCAAAGCCAATAGGCAGAATACAGAATGTAATGGCTAATGCAATGTCAAAGCCCATAGGCGGCTAAACTGAATACAGAAAGTAATGGCTAATGCCATGTCAAGGCCAATAGGCGGCTCAACTGAACAAAACATACAATGTGCTACTGGTGAACATTGAGCAACTAATATGCGCAGTGGTGAAACACAAAGTCATTGGTCAAACTCCATTAATGGCATAACAGAGGTTGCCTTTATAGGTACTCCTCGACGAGGAAGAATTTAAACTTTGTTTCTTTTACTTAGGCAGTTGACTGCCTAATGGGTCCAACTGGGACTGACAATAGGCCCAGGCATCAAAATAAATGTGGCCCCACTAGTTAAATAGATAGCAAAAATAGGTGCCCATGTTTGAAAATGGAGGCAGTTTTGAGCTTGTAAAGACACACTGTATAGGTTTTTTGCAAAGTATGGAAGACGGCGTGGATTTGAGTTTGCTGCAGGTTATGTATGTTTTAATATGAATCTAAACAACAATAAAACTGGCACAGCAAACCATAAGCAGGCCTGCAAACAGCCAGAAAATTAGTCCACACACTGGCCTGTCAGACCACCCTGTAGGGCACTGTTAGTCCATCCCCGACTGCCTGTCTCTAGGATGTGAACACTGATGATGATGTAACAACTGGGGCAAGGAAATGAAGAGGAGATAATAAACCTTATGCAAACACCCTTTTCAACAAATGTCATGTTCCCACCTAAAACGTGAAAGGACCCGACAACTTACACTACGATTAGTTGCAGTAGAGTAGGTATAGAAACTCTTGATGCCTAATTCATAAAGGCATTTTTTTCATTGTGAAATTATTTTTACTATGAAACGTATCAGGACATACGATGGTTAGGCACTCAAAATATAAAACCTCTTTCTCTTAAGCATTGATGGAGCCTGGGACCCTATCTTTTCATCTGGGGTCTGATTAATCTTTTCTTCTCTGTCCCAAGGGGTGAAGAAGTAATTTTACCAAATTTTTCAAACCAATCACAGTGCAACTTAATAGTCACACTTTAAACCTCAGAGTTCAAATTTAATTTTCAAAGGCCTTTATTGCAGACTCAAAGCCAAAGTTACATAGGTGAATCTCAAAACCATAGTATATATCTACAAAACCACCAATGGAGAATTAAGATGTTGTACAATATTGAATTGAAGCAACAAAATGAAGTTCTCTTGCCAAACCATTGAATCTAGCGCCTAAAGTATTCTAATACTAAAGGAATATTCTGATAGGTTAGCAAACACATCTTCAGTAGAAGATTCTGTTCAGGAGAGGTGCGGTGGAATAAAGCCACTTAGAAAACATGAGGTCTGTACCGCAGAAGGTCTGCTCTAAGCAAGGGGCAGAGAGAATCTGAATCGCTCTCCTTCTAACCCCACTTAACTCGTAGTTTTTCCCAGGTTTGATGATATCATAACAAAAACCCTCATTTGGAAAAAGAAAGCTGCAAATCAATTATCATTAACCCTTTAGTCGTCCGAAGCCTTCGACACCCAACCTTGATACACCCCTGCATTCTCAAATTTAAAAAGCTATAGCTATTAGTGCCAGGATACTCCTTTCGTCTGGTAGCGGTTCTTTCAGACCCTCTGATCTCTTGTGCACAACGAGTTCCTAGTTAATGTCAGCACCTGCAGCTTTTGAAAAACAAGCTTTCACGTTGAAGATTAGAACGTTAAAAAAGAATGCGGCCTTCACTCCAACCAACTATAATGAACATGAATATACTTAAGTTCAAATATGTTTTAAATGCCTTCCTTGTTGATTTAAAAAAATTATGAAGGCTAACATATACTATAAAATTGTCATTCTTGCAAACGAGTATTAAATGTTGCTTGCATAAAACACTAACTTTCATTGTGCACTTTTACTGATCTATTTCAGTGCACTATGTTTAACTATTTGTCTTACATCTTACATGTTTTTAGGAAGCATAATGGAGTAGCCAGTTTATGCTCCTTCAACCCTACCTCTGATGCGTAACATCATCACAAACCCACTTCATTCTTGAATGAGACTCTAAAACCTAGTAATTCTGAACAGCTTTCGCCTGGGTTCTTCCAAACGCTTCATGTCATTGTAATATTCACTCTGACTTTCTTCCAACTCAACCTCTGCTTTCTTTCTGCTTTGCTGAATCCTCATTCCTTAGAAAATGTTGTATCCAATCAACAGAATTATTACCACTATGGAAATAATCAGCAATGGTCTCAACACAAGCCATACAATTCCACTTCCTAAATTTCTGAACCTTCTATCTATAGCAGAATATCCATTTCCATTCTTCTCATGCACCAGTCGCTTCCAACTCTTTCAAATCTTTTATCAACCCTGAAATATTCTGGATATACCTCTGCAAATCCTTACTTTTACGCGGAATTAAGGTACAACATTGTTAGACCTTAAGCGTCCGACAGACTCCGTCTTCTTTTGTGAGCAATATGTCTAAGGCAAGTAAATTTTGCAAAACCATTGATCTGATCGCAGTCCGCTCAGAATCTATGACCAGTAACACTCCAGTAGTACTACTGGCTAGTTTATCCACTATATTTTTCAGCCTTCTAAACTTTAAATAATTCAAAATCACTCCAACAGACAGGATCAAAGCACCAAAAAAGTCTCCTTCCACTTCTCCTGCACTCACACCTCGCTTAGATCTAGAAACTTGAGTCCAAAGAGGATCGTCAAAGTGCTCCACATGGTAAGTTTTAGGAAAAACAATCCCCAACTAACATGTTCCATATCATCCTTTTGGCAATCTAAAATAAGCATGTTTTCCACAAACAAAATTAACTCCAGGTTTAACAGCGTCCTCCCCATCCAAATGGAACTTATAGTTCCCTCTGACATCAAAAGTGTGTTACCATTCACCTTTTCCCACAAACACATTATCCGTTTCAGATCCTTCCATCCGGATGCACAATCTTCCTTTCTTCTCCCAGTCTAGAGGTAAGGTAGCTAGGTTTCGAGCTAACTGATGTTCCATTTCTTTTGTCTACTTTAAGTCAAGTCAATTAACTTTATTCAGGCTATTGGCCACAAAAGTCATGCAAATATGCATACATACATTTTCCTTCCTTATTAAATATGTAAAACATATGTTTGCTAAAATCAAGATACATTTTTATGAATACAGATTTTAAAACCATAATAAACAAAATCATAAGTCACAGCTATCAGCACTACACCAGTCTTGGAGAAAATACCTCTTTACCATGTAATCATAAAGACAATGATTCATATCTTTTCCTTCTTTCACGAACCCTCCTAATAAAGTTTATACTGCAAGACATATTTCTGTACTAGAGATTTTCTGTAAAAAGATCAAGTGTTTTTTATATATTCTTAAATTAGTTTTCTATAAAATAGGAATTAAATACTCCCGCCTAAAAACTCTATATATAGGACACAAATGTAAAGTGGCTTGTGCTTTGTGTGGAAACATGGTCACAGTTACACAGAGGTAAACCATATTTACAGGTATTACACTGGGGGAAAAGTACCTTATAGTGAATCAGACCACCTAAAAAGGTTAAGATAACTATGATATATGGGGTTCGCTATTCAAAAGAGATATACGGTTCCACACAATTTGTAGTCGCAATCTTGATATGCCTTTTTAATGAAACCATGGACTGGGCCCTCCTTAATCTTACATCTGTACAATATATTAGAAAGAGTGAATTAACCTCCTCCTTAGATGAACTGGTGATTTGATAAGGGTGGTTGAACAAATCCTTGAGACCTATGGCCTCGAGATTTTGTCTCAGATAAGTAATTCAGGGGAATGTAAGCCACACTATCTAAAGTGAGACAATCAATAATACAAGACCTAACTAACCGCGTCTCCAAAATTAAACCAAGATTTGATCCATAGCAAAAGCGGAGCAAGTGTCGACTGATTTTCTAGATACCCCAATCCTAATTCTACATGGCATACGAGGGTTGCAGCTCCCACTGGAAGCATTTAGTAGTCTACAAATGAAACTATTCTCTGCCTGTTGAAAGGCAGACTGACTTGGGTATCCCCATAGACTTTCCTCATAGGACCTGGCAGAAATGCTTTTAGTTTTATATAGAGTCAGCATTTATTTAATGGGCATCCTACCAAAACTGCGTGAAAATCTAAAAATAGCCTCTCTGTGTTTTTGAAAGGGTTGCACCTCATTTATTCAAAAGTGAGTTCCATTTAAAACTGAAACAAAAAATCCCCAAATAATTCAAATCTTTCATTTTTTTCCAATGTGGCATTCCCCATGACGAAGGTAATTCACTTTTAAATCCAAATCACCCATAAAAGAGTGAAAAGAATCTAATAATATTTGAAGACTGTTAGCCGTGCGGTGTATGAGGACAGCATTGTCTGCAAAGAGGTGAATGGAGATTGGTTGGGAATCTATATAGGGGATATCCTACACAACTTCTGCCTAATATTTGGCAATTCCATTCATATATAATGCAAATAAAAAGGGGGCAAGAATGCAACCCTGTCTCACCCCACAGAAAGAAATAATACAAGAAGTTGTTTCACCCGAGCTACCACAATAGACTTAAGCATTGGTGTAAACATTTGATTAAAATAAGCATTTCCAATTCAACCCCATTCTTCTCCATCAGTGACCAGAGCGTTGACCGATTCACAATATCAAAGGCACAGGATAAATCAATAAATGATAAGTGTAGCTACCCTTCCTTCGCCATTATGAATTTACCTGTTAGAAGATACAAGTTTAGGCACTAATCAACAGCACCAATACCAGGTCTAAAACCATATTGTATGTTAGACAAAATATTATGCTCTGTGACCCGAGATTCCAGCCGAGCTAGGAGTACATTTCCCAGGATTTTCAGCTGGAGCTTATTAAAGATATAGGCCTATAACAAGATGGTAATTCCCAGTCTCCTTTTTAAAGATTGTCGAAATTATGGCCATTTTGCAGGACTCCGTTATTTGACATGAAGATATACCCTTGAATACATTTGTCAGAAGAGGCGCCCAGAATTGATTTTGATTTAATACACCAACTGGTACGCCATCTGAACCCAGTGCCTTCCCTCCACCACATTTCCCTAGTGCTGCTAAGATGCCTTTTACCTCAAAGGCTATGGTGGATTCCTGGGTAAGGTCAACCTGCCACATGGGATCAGCTTTATCAGTTACATCAGATGTTAGACTACATTGTTTCTTAAACATATATTCATAGTATGCCACCCATTGATCTGCTGGAATTTGGGCTTCATGTCGTGCAACCTCTTGCTAGAAAAAAAGGGTGATTTAAAATTCCCCAAAAGGCTATCATTCCGATTTGCTGCTGCTATAAGGTCCTCCAAGACCTGTGTCTGAATTAAACCATCTACAAGGTTGCTTATATTTTTTGGGGTTATCAGTGGATAGTTTTTCTGAGCTAGCTCTGCATAAAATGCTAAAATCGTTCGAGATTGTGGATACATCTAAATTATAGTTAAGATACCGTAATACAGTAGGTACATTTTGTAAGATTATTTAAGCATTAAGTTTATCCCACTTGATTCTAATCCCTCTTTGTTTGGGATAAGTTATCTTATTACCTTTATTTTTGGTGGGTTTAATTATATATAAATTCAGAGTTAACGCTAAAGGATTATGGTCACTTATGAATGCGCAACTACCTTAAAATCTGTATAAACTTGTATGAGTTCAGGGGACATAAAATAAAATCAATAGTGCTGCACTTTTTACTTCCCGTAAAAGTTGGGATTAAATTTCCACTCAAAGCTGCCATATCATTTACACACACAAGATCATGTTTCAGAATAATAGTATTCAAGGTCTCCCCATAGGGAATGTGTCTAGGTTCCACTGGTTTCTAAAGTTACAAACCCATCTCCACTGTGATCACACAAAGTAATATTGAAGTCCCCCCCACCGAAATCAGACTAATGCGTTTTGTATTTGTAAAGGAGTCAAGAAAATCCTCAAAAAGGACAGTAGCTTCTGTGTCCACATGATTAAAATTATTGTAATAGAAGTTAACCAATAAAATATTGTACTCATTTTAAAAAGGAGAGAAGCATGACCTGGAAATTAGATGAAGACCATATTTTTGATAGGGTTGAGGAATATATATATATGAATATATATATATATATATATATATATATAATAATATATTGGGCTCGGAGTGTTATAATGTTGTTTTTTTTCGAAGAAGTCTTTTCGAGTCACGGGGTCGAGTGACTCCTCCTCTTTGGTTCCATTGCGCATGGGCATCGACTCCATTGTTAGACTGTTTTCTTTCCGCCGTCGGGTTCGGATGTGTTTCCTCTCGCTCTGAGATTTCGATACGGAAAACTTTGTAAAACTCTCTCTTCGTCGGTATTGTATTGATCGGGTTTATCTTCTTACATCGACACAGCAGTACCGTCAGGAAAACAACTTTGTACGCCCTTTGGGGCCCACGTGCCCAACTTAGGCTGACCGCGTGGAAAGCCTCATGGATCGGACTTCATTCCGATTCTGTCCTCTGTGCCACGCGAAGTACCCATACACAGATCAGCATCTGGTTTGCAACCTCTGCCTTTCCCCCCAGACCATCGTGAAGAAAACTGTGAGGCCTGTCGATCCTTCCGATCGAAAAAGACTCTTAGAGACCGAAGAGCAAGAAGGCTCGAAATGGCATCGAAGAGTGGGGAACATCTCGACGTAGAAGAGGAAGAATTGATGCAGACAGCAGTCTCAGTTCGAGATTCGGAGTCGGAGCAGGAATCAGAGGAAGACAGACCAGTCAAAGCAGGACAACATGTGAGTACGCCTGCCCCTGCACCCTCACAAAACAAAAAACAAAAGGTCTTGGGTACGCCCCTGCCGGAAGGCCATGGCTCGGCCTGAAAAAAGACTGTCGGTAACCGACCTCCCAGTTCGGCACCGAAAAAGGCCAAGCCTCCGAAAACCTCAGAGATGACAAAAAGCTCAGTTTCTGACTCCAGTAGACATAAATTTTTGGAGTCAAAAATAAGAAAGCAAGTTCGGAGCCGAGACCTTTGTCGTCCTCATCTTTTTCGATCCTGAAAAAGCATGCTTTGGAGCCCAAAAGGCCAACATACACAGAGGAGCATGGACTTTCAAAAAGACTTAAAGAAAGCCCCAACACCTCTGAAGAAGACTTAGAGGTAGAGCCAATTCTAGAAATTATGGATGAAAGGCAATCCAGGATCCACATCCATAAAGAAACAGGAAGAATTCTTACAGCACTTCCTTTAAAAATAAAGAGGAAGCTAGCTTTTTAGGAGGAATTGGACACTATGCAGCCCCCAGCTAAAGTACAAAAGCAGAAGGAGAAACCACCACCTCCTCAGTCTTCTCCTCACTCTCCTCCTCATTCTCCCCACCTACCTACCTCTCCTCCTACCAGCCCTACACCAATGCATTCACCCACTCATTCATATGATTCACAACAGGACAATGTTGATCCATGGTATCTTTCTGATCCTGATCCCATTCCAAGTAATGATCCACACGGCTATCCCTCTAAACCATAACCACCTGAGGATAGTACTGTCTGTAACAAGGTGAAAGCTAGGGCTGCAGCATATCATGGTGTTACCATGCATACAGAGCCACTAGAAGAGAATTTTTTATTCAACACTCTATCCTCAACTCATTCTAGGTACCAATGCCTCCCAGTGCTCCCAGGCATGGTAAAACATGCAGATCAGATTTAACGAACCAGAAAAGCCACGCATCATAACACCTAGAATAGAGAAGAAATATAAACCTGCACCCTCTGACCCTGATTATATCACCTATCAGGTACATCCTGACTCTGTTGTAGTTAGCGCCACCAGGAAGAAGGCAAATAGTCAGTCATCAGAAGATGCACCCCCTCCTGATAAAGAAAGCAGGAAAATCGATGCTGCAGGGAAAAGAGTTGCATCCCAGGCAGCAAATCAGTGGAGGATAGCCAACTCGCAAGCACTATTAGCTCGCTATGATAGAGCCCATTGGGACGAGATGTAGGACATAATACAACATCTCCCCAAAGAACACCAGAAAAGGGCACAATAGGTAGTGGAGGAAGGGCAAGCCATTACAAATAACCAGATAAGATCTGCCCTAGATGCAACAGATACTGCTGCTAGGAGTGTCAACACTGCAGTCACTACACGTAGACATGCATGGCTCTGATCTTCTGGATTCAAGCCAGAAATACAGATGTCTGTGTTGAACATGCCGCTCGACAAAAAACATCTTTTTGGGCCAGAAGTAGACACAGCTATCGAAAAATTGTGAAAAGACTCTGACACAGCAAAGGCAATGGGTGCACTCTACTTTGCACCATATAGGGGGTCATTTTGTAAACCTCAGTTTCGAGGTGGTTTCAGAGCACAGCCCTCAGAGGCATCAACCTCTCAGACAAAGCCAACCTACCAACCGCAATACCAACGTGGTAGTTTTAGAGGCACATATAGAGGACAATACCCCAAAATAGAGGAAAATTCCAGGCCTCTAAGCAGCCGCCACAGCACCCAAAACAGTGACTTCCCTCATTCCCTTCCACTCCGCACCTCTCCTTTGGGGGGAAGACTACAACAGTTCCACACAAATTGGCAAAATATTACCACAGACAACTGGGTGCTATCAATTATCCGCAATGGCTATTGCCTAGAATTGATAAACACTCCTCCAAATATTCCACCACGGTTACACAAACTATCCACAGAACACAAAATTCGGTTACAAGAAGAGGTCCAATCTCTACTAATCAAACAAGCAATATAATTGGTTCCACAGTCTCAGATAGGAGCAGGAGTTTATTCACTATACTTTCTAATTCCCAATAAAGATGGCACCCTCAGGCCAATATTAGACCTCAAGCCTCTCAATCTTTACATCCTGTCAGAACATTTTCACATGGTAACTTTACATGATGTCATCCCACTACTACAAAAACAAGATTTCATGACAGCCTTCGACCTCAAAGAAGGGTATTTTCCCATACCCATCCATCCTGCACACAGAAAATACCTCAGGTTCGTCATTCAGGGAAAACACTACCAATTCAAAGTGTTACTCTTTGGAATAACAGCGCCAAGGATATTCCCAAAGTGCTTAGCAGTAGTGGCAGCCTACCTAAGAAGACAACATATACATGTCTTTCCATATCTAGACGATTGGCTAATAAAATCAAGCAATCATACATAATGCCAAAATCATACGCATTAGGTAATACAAACCTTACAAACACTAGGCGTCTCAATAAACTACCAAAATCACACCTTCAACCAGCACAAATACAACAGTATTTGGGTGCAATACTAAATACTCAACAAGCTCTAGCATATCCAAATACACAAAGGATACAAGCTTTCCAAAATATAATCACACAAATACTAACAAATCAACAATACACTGTCAGATTTGTCATGAAAGTTTTAAGAATGATGGCATCATGTATTGCAATTGTTCCACGCGCAAGACTAAACATGCAGCCCTTACAACTGTGCCATGCACGACAATGGTGACAGGCACACGGTCAACTCCAAGATCTAGTGTTGATATACCTCCAAACATACATGTCCCTTCAGTGGTGGAATTCCATAAATCTAATAAAAGGACGGCCATTTCAAGGCCCTGTGCCTCAGACCATAATTACAACAGATGCATCAATGATTGGTTGGGGAGCTCACCTAAACAATCACAACATTCAAGGGCAATGGGATGTCAAACACAAACAGCTACACATAAACCACTTGGAGTTATTAGCTGTTTTTCTAGCACTCAAAGCTTTTCAACCTCTTCTCACACAGAAGAATCTTCTTATCAAAACAGACATGACAACATGACAATCTCTGCAGAAATCACCAACAAACTCACGAATGGGAGATTCATCCTCAAGTACTTCAAAAATACTTTCAAAAGTCGGGAACACCAAACATAGACCTGTTCGCAACAAGCAAAAACACAAAATGCCAAAACTTTGCATCCAGACACCCACATCCCTTATCCAAGGGCAATGCTCTATGGATCAATTGGTCAGGGATATTTGCATTCACTTTTACCCCTCTCCCGCTCCTTCCGTTTCTAGTCAACAAGTTGCGTCAAACTTCACACTCAACAGGATACTCATAGCACCAACATGGGCATATCAACCGTGGTACACAACATTATTAGATCTGTCGGTAGTACCCCACTCCAAACTCCCATCCAGACCAGATCTTTTGACACAAAACAGAGGTCAAATCAGGCATCCAAATCCCAAGACACTCAACTACTAGACAGTGCTATGCAAACAAATGGAAAATATTTGTATATAACTGTCAATCCAAAAATATAGACCCTTTTACAGCATCAATACAAGATATTGTATATTATTTACTTCGTGTACAAAAATTTAATTTAGCATTCTCTTCAATAGAAATTAATCTTACTGAAATTGCAGCATATTTACAAAGTATACAACATAGCTCTTTATTTAGAGACACATCATTCCACCCAGAACACCACCAGTTCCTTCTTGGAATCCAAATATAGTGCTTACAAGACTTATGGGACCACCATTGAGCCTATGCACTCTTGCCAAATTCAATTTCTAACATGGAAGGTTGCCTTCCTAGTGACAATTACTTCTTTAAGAAGAGTAAGTGAAATCCAAGCCTTTGCTCTTGAAGAACCTTTCTTCCAACTACACAAACATAAGGTTGTACTATGAACAAATCCAAAATTTCTACCAAAAGTTGTACCACCATTTCATATAAATCAAACAGTGAAACTGCCAGTCTTCTTCCCGAAGCTAGATTCTGTGGCAGAAAGAGCTCTACATACATTAGACCTCAAAAGAGCTTTAATGTACTATATAGACAGAACTAAACCGTTTAGAAAGACTAAACTATTTGTAGCTTTCCAAAAACCACATACAGGCAATCCTATATCAAAACAAGGTTTAGCACAATGGATCGTAAGGTGCATCCAAACATGCTATATTAAAGCAAAAAGACAGCTTTTAGTTACTCCCAAAGCACATTCTGCGAGGAAAAAATGTGCAACAATGGCTTTTTTTAGGGAATATACCAACGGCTGAAATATGTAAAGTAGCTACATGGTCAACACCACATACATTCACTAAACACTACTGTGTAGACGTATTATCACGACAACAAGCCACAGTAGGTCAAGCTGTTCTAAGAACATTATTTCAAACAACTTCAACTCCTACAGCCTGACCATTGCTTATTTTTGGGAGGACAAACTGCTTTGTAGTCTATGCACAGCATGTGTATCTGCAGCTACACATGCCATCGAACGGAAAATGTCACTTACAGTGTACATCTGTTCGTGGCATGTTCTGCAGATTCACATGCACCCTCCCTCCTTCCCGGAAGCCTGTAGTCGTTTAAGTTACAAAATGTGTACATATGTAGATACATTTACATTTGCATGGACATCTCTTACTTTATACCTATATACTCCATCACTCCTTCCTTTACCCTCTGCTGGAAAACAGTCTTAACAATGGAGTTGATGCCCATGCGCAATGGAACCGAAGAGGAGGAGTCACTCAATCCCATGACTCAAAGACTTCTTCGAAGAAAAACAACTTGTAACACTCCGAGCCCAACACTAGATGGTGGACTAATGCACTGCATGTGAATCTGCAGCAAAACATGCCACAAACAGATGTACACTGGGTAAATGACATTTTCCACACACACATATATATATATATATATATATATATATATATATATATATATATAATAATAATATCCCCCTTTAGCTCTACCCACGATAGAGGGGATTGCCAGTTCCAAAAAGGATTGGTAGCCATTTAGATTTGTTGCCTTCCGGGACCAAGTCTCTTGACAACATAAAATATCAACTTCATTTGCAAAGGCGATCCATTCCAGATTTTAAATTTTTAATTGTGCACTTGCAATATTCCAGAAAACAATTATCATTCCTTCCTTGGAGCAGATCAAATTGTATAGTTGCCCCTTCAAGTTCCCTCATAGGAGGAGGAGAAAAAAGCCTAAGAGGACTAGAACATGAAGTGAGCTATTGAGATGAAGGTCAATCCATTTGATCCAAGGTTGAGAGTGATTCAAATCTGTTTTGTGTGGGCACTGAAAAACGAACGTAATTTGAATTTGGATTATTTACTGCAAGTGCTACTGGTGGTCTATAGAAATTACCCAAGGGACAGACCTTAGTCGACTTTGCACCATGATTTGAATAATTGGAACTAAGTAAACTATGCTTCACCGCATCTTCGTTCGTAAAAGTAACTACAATGCAATCCTTATTATCAGGCTTAGGCGATGATCCAACCCATAAGACTCTTCTTACATGATTCAAGTTAAACAGCTGCCCAAAGCGATTTATTCTTGTTCCTAACCCATGTACTACTTTGTTTAAAAGTTCATTTTAATTCTCTGGACTGTTACTCATTAAAGGCAGAACTCTCTTCAATATCACAATGTAAGTGGTGACTTGAGGAGGGGGATGCAAAACTGGAAAGGGTGAGGGCTTAACTGAGTGCTGGTGCAAGAGTGAACCTGGCCCCTGTGGAAATTCTGAAGAATTAGGAGGTCTAACAATAGTATCATGCGCAACCCCTCCCGCACTAACCCCTCTTGAATTTGATTGACAGAGACGGCACTCCGGAGTGAGGAGAGATCTGTTGTTAACCTCAACTAAAGAATTTTTCCAACTCCACATTCTCTAGGAGGGTCATTATTGGGGATAAAGAGGATTGTATAGCTTTTTTAATAATTTGGGTTACACAGGTATTGTATTCTGCAGACACAGAGAATGCTCTGTCATCTTTGTTTACTCCAGATTAGTTTCCTGGGCTTTCAGCCTTGTTTTGAGGTTGCCTCTGGCCCCCATTATGCCATTAGTGGTAAATCCCACTTACCGCCACGCTGACGGCTGCCAAAATACCTCCGCTGTGGCAGATATCTGTTCACCATATTATGACACACACACACACAAGAAAAACCAATCCAACAGAATACTACCACATAGACAAATCTGCCATACCAAAGGTCAGTGATAAAGTGGCAATACCAACAACCAGACCGTAACGCCAATAGAACAATACCCATCACCTTATGACCCACGAATCACCACAGCGGACATTCAACAGCGGTAAACCTTTGGCGGTACAATAATATGATAATTGGCGCTCAGAATGGACACCCACATACAAAACACCACCACATTGACCAATACTAAAAACACACACCTGACACTCATGCACACACCACACCCAAACACACCACTATAAAACACACACCTACATTACCCACAACCCCTTACGAACACCAATTGCTACCAGGAGACCGAGAAGAAGAGCACGGAGACAACTAGACTCACACACCACTCACACCCATACACCACTCACACCCATATGCCCCTCACACACTCCAGATCACACATTCCACCACATTACCCAACACACCCTCACCAACACACATCACCCATGGCACCACAAAGGCACCCCTGTTTCACTGAGCAGGAGTTAAGGGTCATGGTGGAGGAAATTGTCAGGGTAGAGCCACAGCTCTTTGGAGCACAGGTACAGCAGATTTCCATTCCAAGTAAGCTGGAGCTATGGCCGAGAAGCGTGGACAGGGTGAACGCCATGGGACAGCACCCTAGTACAAGGTTGACATCAGGACGAGGTGGAACGACCTACGGGGGAAGGTATGTTCCATAGCAGCAAGGCACCAGCTCGCCGTACAGAGGACTGGCGGTGGACCCCCACCTCCTCCCCCACAGCTCACAGCATGGGAGGAGCAAGTCTTGGCATTACTGCATCCTGAGGGTCTCGCTGGAGTTGCTGGAGGACTGGACACTAGTGAGTCAACATTTATTACCTATCAACCCCCATCTTCCCCACAATACCTGCATGCTATCTCACACCCTCCCATCACTCCACTCCAACCCACACACCTAAACATCTCACTAACCCCAATGCCAAGCTCTGCATGCCAAACCAATGCATGGACACCCCTCCCAGCCCTGCATGGACACCCATCACTAAAGCATGCACAGCATAGGGAAACTAACATACCCACAATACATCACCATACACAAGCAAAAGCTGGCAGGGCAACACCAACGATAGAGGGGAAGCCAGGGATGTACAAATGTCATACACTTGAAGCATAATACATCATTACATTCCCACAGGTACCCCAGCCGATGTCAGTGGAGAGGAGGTGCCACCACTATCCAGTCCCCCAACAGAAGAGGCCCCCAGTGGTGACAGTAACTCTGGACTTCTGGATCTGGAGGACCTACCTGGCCCATCAGGGACCACTGGACAGCCGGTCACCCAAGCACAATCACAGACCACCAGAGAGCCTCCCCCATCAGGATCCAATACCACAGTACCAACTCAGCATACCTATACCTCTGTCCCCAGGACACGTCAATTAGCAGTGTGCCCACCTGTACAGGGACCCCAGGCCACACCTCATACCCAAGACAATCAGGGACCTGGGGTGAGTGGCAGTGGGCACAGCATTCAGGGGACAGGGGCACAGGCCAAAAGGGAAACTGGGAGGACTGCTATGCGCCAGGGGGAGGACAGGACCAGGGAACCGACTCTCCAGGAGGCACTCTCCGAGATCCTGGGAGCCTACCAACATTCCCAGGACATGATGGGCCAGATCCTTGACAACGTGCAGGAGAACAGGCAGCTGCAGGAGGGACAGTATCAGGGGATCAGGGATGACTTGCAGGCCATTAACAACACCCTGATCTCTGTAGCAGGTGTGCTGGCAGACATGGCCAACATCATGAGGGAGGCAACAGCACACCAGCGGACCCCTACCACTAGCCTGTCAACTGAACAGCCCTCCACCTCCACTGCCACGAGTGGCCAGGAGGCCCCACCACAGGACCCACAGGCCACCAGCACCTCTCCCCCTGCAGAAGGTGAACCACCGTGCAAATGTTCCCTGCAACCCAGACAGAAGCCATAGACACATGCCAAGACCACCGCCAGGAAATGAGACTCTCCTTATTGTCCCCCTTGTGTCTCACTCAGTCACCTTGTCCACCTTGAACTGTCATTGCTCCCCTTCCTATGTCCCCTTGGACACTGCACCTGTGCTACAAACAGACTGAAACAATACCCTGGACTTTCCTCCATCATCAACCCATTCCATTGCACTTTGCTGTCAATTTCTTAGCACTACAATAAACACCCTTGAACAAAACTCAACTACTAGTATTTCATGTATTGAAAACTTGTATTGATGGAAACAGCTACATCCATTGCAAATGAACTGTACATTGTGAGAGCATAGAAACGATGACCTATAGCTGGCTGTAGTGATCACATCAGGACATTGTTGTCCAATCATCAACATCTGTAAAATTATAATCCACAGGTGACAGTAAGTACAGATAAAAAGTGGGTAATGCCTTCATGCCACACAGAATACACCAATAGTCATAGAAATGTGAAGTTGCGCTTTCTCAACTGTGTGTCATTGGAAGTAATGACGGATAACTGATGTTCTGTTGTCCACATCCTCATCTTCTGCCTCCTCATCCTCACTGTCCTCAGGGTCCACTGCTGCCACAGGAGCATTTCCAGTTTCCTCCTCTTGCAGAAAAGGTACAGGGTGCCTGAGGGCCAGGTTGTGCAACATGCAGCATGCCACTACTGTCTGGCAGACCTTCCCGAGTGAGTAGCACAGGTATCCACCTGTCAGATGGAGGCACCCGAGACTGGCCTTCATGAGGCCAAAGGTCCTCTCAATGACCCTTCTGGTTCGCCCATGTGCCTCGTTAGAACATTCCTCAGCCCTTGTCCTGGCATTCCTCACAGGGGTCTGTAGCCACGATATGTTTGGGTAGCCAGAGTCACCTGCAAGATAAGTGAGGGACAACATTTAGCCACACACTATCCTATGAAGTTAACATCAGAGGCATACACTTACATACACTGTGTGAGAACCAAGGCTCACCTATAAGCCACACCCTGTGCCTCTGTAGGTGGGCCATCACATTTGGAATGCTGCTATTTCTCAGGACAAAGGCATCATGCACTGACCCAGGATATTTAGCATTGATGTGGGAGATGTACTGGTCCAACAGGCGCACCATCTGCACATTCATGAAGTGGAAACTCTTACGATTCCTGTACACCTGTTCATTCTGGCTGGGGGGGGAGGACAAACGTAATATGTGTCCCGTCAATTGCTCCAATAATATTGGGGATGTGTCCCATTGCATAGAATCCGGCCTTCACAGTGGCCAAATCTTCCGCCTGGGGGAAAGCTATGTAGTTGCACATGTGTTTTACCAGGGCAGCCAACACTGAGAACATAAGCTGTGACATTCCTGCTGCCAAGCTCACTGACACTCGGAAAGAACCAGTTGCAAAAAATGGAGAACTTACACAAGATGGGGGGGATCCCAGTCGGGTGATGGATGGATGAGATAAGGTCTGGCTCCAACTGAGCACATAGCTCTGTGATTGTGGCCCTGTCCAGTCTATAGGTGAGGATAATGTGCCTGTCCTCCAGTGTAGTTAAGTCCACCAGTGGTCTGTACACGGGGGTATGTCTCTATCTCCTATTCACCCGCAGTGGTAGGTATCTAAGGGACACAAGAGTGAGTGGGCTGTCGCAATTTGAACAACTAAACCACAACAGCAGTCCACATTGTGCACTTATGTATTGGGATAGTGTAAATTTTGAAGAATGTGCCTATTTATCCTGTGATGCATCAATTCTCGATAGGCCTGTTTCCCCCCCCCCCCTGAAATGGCCTATCCTGTCCTGTGTGGAGGAACAGTTGGAAGTAAGGTATTTCCACCAACATTCGGTGTCGTGGTGGTAGGCGGTCGTGCACCGCCGTTCAATTCCTCATTCGATAATATTGGGCCCTATGGAGTACAGTGGCCAATGGGGATGTACACCAGAGGTGACGGTGTACACCGCTGCGGACATGACAGCCATTTTCTGATTCCCTACTTGTTTCCTGACCTTCAACAGGATTAGACCTGCACCCTCCTAAATGACACAAGCGCAAGCATTCACACACCCAACAGCCACCCACCTCACATCAGCATACTGCCCATGCACCTGCACCCAAGTCCAGCAGACATACACCTTCAACAACCACTCCCTTATACTCCACTCCCATTACTCCTCCCGCCCCAACGTCCCTAAGAATCTTTTCCTTTCCCAAATTAACCTCTTCCCTATCCCCCCTCCCCCTCAACCACCACCGTCCTGCATGTATGGTCAGGGTACCAAGAACACAGCCAGCACCTCAGCCAAACAGTCCACAGGGACAGTGGTAGCACCATCTGCTTGTGGTGGTAAGGATACCAGACCTCCATCACAGAAGGGGAAGGAGCCAGCACCACCAGGGAAGAGTGTGAAGGGGCCTGCAGCACCAGGGAAGGGTGTGAAGGGGCCTGCAGCACCAGTGGAGAGTGTGAAGGGGCTTGCAGCACCAGGGGAGAGTGTGAAGGGGCTTGCAGCACCAGGGGAGAGTGTGAAGGGGCTTGCAGCACCGGGGAAGAGTGTGAAGGGGCTTGCAGCACCGGGGGAAGATTGTGAAGGGGCTTGCAGCACCGGGGAAGAGTGTGAAGCGGCTTGCAGCACCAGGGGAGAGTGTGAAGGGGCTTGCAGCACCAGGGGAAGAGTGTGAAGGGGCTTGCAGCACCGGGGAAGAGTGTGAAGGGGCTTGCAGCACCGGGGAAGAGTGTGAAGGGGCTTGCAGCACTGGGGAAGAGTGTGAAGGGGCTTGCAGCACTGGGGAAGAGTGTGAAGGGGCTTGCAGCACCGGGGAAGAGTGTGAAGGGGCTTGCAGCACCGGGGAAGAGTGTGAAGGGGCTTGCAGCACCGGGGAAGAGTGTGAAGGGGCTTGCAGCACCGGGGAAGAGTGTGAAGGGTCTCGCAGCACCGGGGAAGAGTGTGAAGGGGCTCGCAGCACCGGGGAAGAGTGTGAAGGGTTTTGCAGAACCGGGGAAGAATGTGAAGGGTCTTGCAGAACCGGGGAAGAGTGTGAAGGGGCTTGCAGCACCGGGGAAGAGTGTGAAGGGGCTTGCAGCACCGGGGAAGATTGTGTGAAGGGGCCTGCACCACAAGGAAAGAGTGTGAAGGGGCCTGCACCACAAGGAAAGAGTGTGAAGGGGCCTGCAGCACCAGGGAAGAGTGTGAAGGGGCCTGCAGCACCAGGGAAGAGTGTGAAGGTGCCTGCAGCACCAGGGAAGAGTGTGAAGGTGCCTGCAGCACCAGGGAAGAGTGTGAAGATGCCTGCAGCACCAGGGAAGAGTGTGAAGGGGCCTGCACCACCTGTGAAGAAGGGGAAGGGGCCTGCACCACCAGGCAAAGAGGGGAAGAGCCCATCCACCCCTGCCAGAAAGGGTAAGGGATCCACGACCCATATACAGGAGGAGACTGGGCACTCTACACCAGCGGAAGCTGTCAGGCTGACACCGACACTGCCACCACCACCAGCTGTCCAGGGGCCCCCACTGTCAGCTGTCGAATTGCAGCCATCAGTAAGTGCAGCGGCTGCCCAGGAGGCTCCTCCAACTACCACCACATTGCAGCCATTGGACAGTGCAGAGGCTGCCCAGGAGGCTCCTCCAAACACCACAACTGTGCAGCCCTCACTGCCAGCGGGCGCCATGTAGGCCACCATCCAGGGGCTGCTGTGCTGGCTGTCCTTTCCAGAACCAATGGGCAACTCACCCACATCAGAGACTGTGGCCTTGCACTCCCCAGAACGAAGCAATCCCTCCAGAACTAGTGGGGATGTTTTCGTATTCGGCTGAGGAGCCCCTGGCCCCCCAATTCCCCTGAGGTTCCTTCCCACTTGCAAAATGATGCCCCTGCAGTGTTCTCTCTGGCTGTGTCAGGATACAGGTTGGGCCTTGGTCTGTGCCCTGTGGCCTTGTGTTCGTTCATGACTTTGGACGGGGCATTGGCCCTTTATGGACATTTGTATATATTTGGTTTGTGTGGTGGATTTTGCTATGCCAATACATTGTTGTTACTCCAGCATTGTGGTCCGTGTTTTATTATGCTGTGTGCCATTGGTTTACGTGTGCAGCTGGTTGTGTGGGTGGTGTGTGTTGTGCATGTGTGCGTCACTCTCGTTTTCCTCCCTCCCTCCTTGTGTGCTAAGTGGCTGTACTCACCGTCTGCGTTGGTGTTCCAGGTTGACCATGACGTAGAAGATCATTGGGAAAACTTGCAGTTCGGGTTCCATGGCGGCGTGGTTCTTCCCTGTTTCTCCAATGGTGAGTCCTTTCACTTCTGACCTCTGTTTCCGCCAGGCTTCTGTTGGTGATGGTTCCACCCCCGAAAGGTGGCGGTTTCGTGTGTCATTATATGGTGGGCGGTACTTTGTCTCCCACCTGTTTTTTTTTTTAAGATCTCTTTTATTGCTTTATTATTGCATGAAAACGCATACAGAACAAAATAACTTCCCATTCCTGATGGTATCTGGAACCTTTCCTGCAGTTCTGCATAAGTGCACATTTTCCCATTATTATATAGAGCCCCTATGGTGTCGATTTGAAGTGCCATGAATTGGGTGATACCCCTTATCACATGATTACCTGTGACGGTTCCTATACAGATCAGGGGGGCCTCTGGTGAGTACGGTGTTCTGGTATGTGTTTGTTTTAGGTATTGTTCCCAGCAGTGATGCGATGCTTCCCATTCTATCGGAAGTGGTTTATTCTGTTTCTTGGGGTTTAATAGAATGCCCAGAATTCTATCACGAGAGCAGTGGAGAGGGGCTCTCAGTGCTTCCCCCACTGGGGGTGCTCTGATGAATCGTGCCAGCCATTGGAGTTGGCTCGCCCAGTAGTATAATTCAAAGTCAGGAACAGCCAAACCACCTTCTGCTGTTGTTCTCTGGAGGGTGCGCAATGCTATCCTTTGTCTGTTGGTACCCCAAATAAATCCTGTTATCAAGGATGAAATTGTTTTAAATACCACCCTCGGTATAATGAGTGGGATGGTTGCAAAGTAATATAACATTCTAGGTAATACTATCATCTTAATCAGTGCAACTCTCCCAGTGACCGCTAATGGAAGAGTTTGCCAGAATATCATGCTGTTTTTAATACTCCTAATCGTGCTCTGAATGTTCCCTTCTAGTAAATCCTCACCGGAGTGATATATATTGACCCCTAAATATTTGAATGTGGATGGGGACCACGGGAGACCCCTATTGTCCATTGGTTTTTCGATACCCCTAGTAGCTGGAAAAATGGACTGCTTCCCCCAGTTTATCCGGAGCCCAGATACAGCCCCAAAGTTGTCTAACATTGTCATTGCCCCTGGTAGATCGGTCTCTACATTCCGGAGGAAGAGTAACATGTCGTCCGCATAGAGAGCAATATGATGCGTCCATGCGTTGATTGTAATGCCTTCATAGAACCTCTGGGACCTAGCTGATTGGGCGAGAGGCTCAACTGCCAACGCAAAAAGCAAAGGTGATAGTGGGCAGCCCTGTCTTGTACCCCTACCTATGGCAAAGGAAGGGGATATTGTACGGCCAGTGCGCACTCTCGCTGTGGGGTTTGTGTAGAGAAGCCTCGTCCATTTGACAAACCCTTCTCCTAGTCCTAGCTGCAGCATCACTCGTTCTAAATAATCCCATCGTAGGCTATCAAAAGCTTTCTCGACATCTATCGAGATGATTACTGCTCTATTTGCGTCAGAGGGCAGGGCATGAAGGAGTGAAATCAATCAACGGATATTTTGGGCGGTGCTTCGCTTTGGGATGAATCTCGATTGGTCCTGATGAATTAATGAGGACATGTATGGTAGAAGTCTGTTAGCTAGTACCCTGCTTAGTATTTTATACTCTAAGTTCAACATTGATAGTGGGCGGTACGATCGAACTTCTGTAGAGGGTTTGGTGGGTTTCAGAAGGGGAATCATTATGGCCACTGTAGTGGAAGGAGGCAAGCTGTTGTTATTCCATGCCTCTGCATATAAGATGCTGAGCTGGGAGGTTAATGAGTCCTGATACGTAAGATAGAACTCCAAAGGGAGACCATCTGCTCCCGGTACCTTGCCCCTTGCCATACTCTGAATTGCAGTCTTTATTTCTGTAAGCGATATGGGGGTCGCCAGGGCTATTCTATCTTCCCCTTGTAATGCCGGGACGTTGAGGTCCCCCAGATCATGTAATTGAGCTTCGCTGAGTACTTCGGTGGGGGGGGGGCATATAGCTCTGAGTAATATTTAAGAAACGTGGCATTGATCTCCTTCTGTCCATATACTTTAATACCCGGGGTGGTCTCCAATTCCACCACTATGGTTTGATGTTGGGGCGGTTTGGCCAGCCAGGCCAGTAGGGCACCTGCTCTGTCGCCCTCTGTATGTTGCTTCTGCAAGAATTGTTTGTAATCGAATCAAGACAATCTAGTGTTAGTTTCTATTATTCTAGCCCTTGTCTCTTCTAGTTGTATTGGGAGGTCGGGTTGTGTTGGGTGCTTACGTTCGAGATCCCTAAGGGAGTTCTCGAGATCGGTTAGTTCTATCTCTAGCACCTTCCGCACTCCCACAGTTGTGCTAATACAATATCCCCTGATCACTGTTTTAAATGAATCCCATTCGACAGACCTGGACGAGGCAGTCCCAGTATTGTTCTCAAAGAATTCCGTAATTTGCGTGCCCAATTGGGCTCTAAAAGGCTTGTCTTCAAGTGACTCTGCTCTCAGACGCAAAGTGGGAATCAAAGGTCTCTCGCCGCACCAGGCCAAAGAGATCAATAAGGGATTATGATCTGAGATGGTGCGGCTAAGATACTCGGCTTTCGCCACCACAGACTGCACCTCTGGAGACGCCAAAAAGGTGTCCAGTCGTACATGCAGGTCGTGAACTGTTGAATAGAAAGAGTATTCTCTATTGGGGGGGTTAAGTTTTCGCCAACAATCCGTTAATTGCCAGTGTTTTTGCCACTGCTGGAAGTGCAGTGCTGCTTTATGGGTCACGGATTGTGACAATGGTGGGTGCGATCTATCCATTGCGGTATCCATTACACAATTAAAGTCTCCTCCTATTAACGTAGTATTAGTGAGAAGCGTGCTCATGATCAGTGATAATCTGTCTAGGAATCTTCCCTGTTCGTGATTTGGGGCGTATAGTCCCGCAAGAGTTACCTCTCTCCCGTCCAATCTACCAGAAATCACTACGTATGTCCCCTCAGTGTCGATCAAGGTATGGAGAACCTGTAATGGGACGCCTGGTCTGATCCATATCAACACTCCCCTTGCAAACGCTGAGTGGGTAGTGGCAAATATTTGTCCCCTCCAACGCTTTTTCAAGGCCTTGATCTCCTGCTCCAACAAGTGAGTTTCATGTAAGATAGCTATGTGCACTCCCCTTTGTTTAAGATAGCTGTGAACTTTGTACCTCTTGGACATGTTATTTAGTCCCCTGACATTCCATGTGATTATCTTGTATTCTGTGGTCATAGTTTAAGGAGGGGCGTAGAGGCGGTCCGCTAACACCGCTCTATTACTACTACTGGACATACCTATTGAGTTTTGTAATCTAAGGTGTGAACCGTTTGGACTGCGAGATAGATGTGCCTGATAATCCCTGAAAACAACACAACCAAAATCAAACCCCTTTTGTAACTCCAGGACCGGTACCTACAACTCTCCCCGTCCAAACCATTACAACTATTGTAATCTTAATTATCAACCTATTGGAGGGAGGCGTCCAAGAGACCAAGAGGCAGCGCCCCGTCCCCTCCCCAGGCCCGATCATGTGTAATGTGCCGGTTAAGAAATAACCTCTAGGTTCCTATCGCTCTATATTCACGGTTGGGTTCTATCAATATCCCTAAACAGATTGAGGTTCCCCCACAATTGTCCGCTCACTTGCCAACTCGTTCTTTTAGTGAGGTCAAATAATCTCGTCCACCGTTCCTGGGGTGATCAAAGGCAAGCCGACGAGAGTATCCTGTGAGGATATTGAGGAATGTTCGCAGTTTGAGGCAGCGTCTGATGCATCGTCTGGGGTCCGGTGTGTATGGAAGTCTCCCCTGCTTAACGCTGCTGCTGTTTCCACCGCATCACGCATCTCCTGTTGTGACTGACGTTTTGATGGAGCCGCTTCTGTGGTCTTCTTCCGTGATCTGCTACGTTTCTTCCCGGGGTTTCGGAATGTCCTGTCACGGGTTGCTCTGCAGTGGATGTTCACCGATTCAACCCATTCCATTGCCAGCTGAGGTGTGAGAAAAAAATGGGTTCTGTTATCGTATTCCACTCTCAGTTTTTCCGGAAAGAGCATGGCATATTTTATACCATGCTCACACATGGTTCGTTTTACTGCAATGTAGGATGCCCTTTGCGCCTGTTTTTCTCTCGTAAAGTCTGGGAATATCATAACCTTTTGGCCGTCAATTTGAATCTCTCCTAGCTGGCGGGATTGTGACAGTACGTAGTCTCTATCTTTGTGGTGGAGTAATCTAGCGATTATTGGCCGTGGCCTGACTCTCGGCGGGGGTGGTCCGCCAGGGATCCTGTGGGCTCGCTCCACCTCAAAAATGGTGAGAAGCCCTCTGATGCTATTGTGTCCCTAAGCCACTGTTCCAGGAATACTTCTGTATTAGCTGCGGAGGCCTCCGCCCCCTCTGGGACCCCCACCAATCTGATATTGTTCCGCCGGGCTCGGTTTTCTGCATCCTCTGTCCTTGCCTCCAATGTTTTCAGCCGGGTGGTCAGGTCTTTAATTTCTTAAGATGAGTCTTTGTGCGCCGCTAATACCCCGTCAGGGTAGTCTCATGCAAACCCACCGTTTCCTTTAATTTATGGTGGTCGTCTCGCAAAAGGGAAAGATCTGCGGTGAGGTTATCGATTTTACGCTCAAGCGCTTCTCGGGAGTCTTTAATGGCCAGCAGCACAGTGTCCAGAGTTGTTTCTTGTTGTTCGTGCCCCGTATGCGATTCTCTGGCTGGCGTTGGGGGTGGATTCTCAGTGTGCGAGGAGTCCCCTGCTGGTGATTTGTCTTGTTTTTTTGGTTTTACCATTGTAACAGGTCTCAGATGCTTCTCTTCAAATTTTGAGACCTTCGGTCGTTATTATGGCAGGGTTTAAGCTTTGGGCCTGGATTATGGCACTACGCAGTGTTCGATGATGTTCCGCTTCGTACTGTTACTCTCGTCATTATTGGCAAAAGTGTAATTTGCGCCCTTCAATGGATGGTGTGGGAGATCTCACCTCCGCGGGACCTTCGTATCCTCTCAGCCGAGGTCCGCGGCTGTAGCTGGCTCCCTGTTCTGTCGCGGCCGCCAATTTGTGTCGCGGCAGCCGCGAAATTGTCAGGGGGAGTCTTTCGGGCGATCACTGCCCCAAAGTGGAGCGCTGCAGTTCCTACTTGTGCTATATGTTCTCCGATCGCTTCTCTACAAATTTTTAAGACCTCCGGTCGTTATTATGGCAGGATTTATGCTTCGGGCCTGGATTGCGGCCTGAGGGCGTCGCTCTATGCCGCATTCGCTGATGTTCTGCTTCGTAATGTTGTTCTCTCCATTGGTGGCAAAGGTGTCTGAGCCCCTTGTGTCCCTCGTCGGACGGCGCGAGGGTCCTCACCTCTACGAGACTTTCTCAGCCGAGGGCCGCAGTGAGTTCACTGTTCTGTCGCAGCTGCCCTTTTGGGTTGTGGCAGCCGCGAAGTTTTTGAAAAGAGTTTTCCGGGTGATCTCTGCTCCAGGGTGGAGCGCCACGGTTCCTACTTGTGCTGTATATTCTCCGATCGCTTCTCTTCAGTCCCCAAGACCTCCGGTTGTCACTATGTCAGAATTTAAACTTTGGGCTTGGAATGTGGCCCGAAGGCACCACACTATGCCGCATTTGCTGATGTTCCGCTTCGTACTTTTGCCCTCGTCGTTTGTGGCGAAAGTGTCTGAGCCCCCGCGCCCTCCAACGAATGGTGTGGGGGCCCCCACCTCTACAGGACCGTCATATCCTCTCAGCTGCGGGCCGCGGCTGTAACGGGTTCACTGCTCTGTCGCGGCCGCCATTTTGGGTCACGGCAGCCGCAAAGTTGTTGGGGGGAGTTTTCTGGGTAAACTCTGCCCCAAAGTGGATCGCCGCGGTCTCTACTCATGCTGTATAGTCTCCGATCACTTCTCTTCAGTTTTTAGGACCTCCGGTCGTTATTATGGCAGGATTTAAGCTCCAGGCCTATATTATGGTCCGGGAGCGCCGCTCTATGCGTGAGAGCTCCATTAGTCCCAGGCCACGCCCCCGTCTCCCACCTGACTGTTGTTGACTACTGCCGTGGTGACTGTTGTTTCCGCCATGGCGGTTGGTGTGTGGTACATTGGCTATCTAGGGGAGTTATCGCTATGGTCATAATTGGCAGAACTTACCGCTAGGCTGTTGGTGGTATTACTGCCACTTTATCACTCACCGCCAAGGTCATAATGATGGCCATTGTCTTTTACTTTCAAGGTCTTACTCTGCCTTTTTCCTCTTCCACACAGAAGGCTTGGAAATTCCTGACCTAGCTGAGTCATAAGCCTTGACTGAGGTTCCTTTTGAAGAGTCATCTGTCAGTGTGTTCTGGGTCTCAGTGATAGAGGTTTCTTGGAGTGTAACTGTGCACAGTTTCCTTCTATCGCTAAGTCAGAATTACATGTTGCTGCACTAATAGCCAAAGCACTGGGAGAGGACTGCGATAGATACCTTTCTACCAGTTAAATTTCTTTGTTTATAGCCACTGAAGCTCTCTGTAAATACCCATCCAAGTTTGCCCCAGATGTTAGTCGAGGGAGAGATCTTCCTTTTACCCATTTTACCTATTTGTAGGGCTGGAAGAATAAAATTATAAAAACAAATTTACAACGCATGTTGGGAGGGTGGCCCAGCTCAGCCTCTGATGGGCTAGGACGGGCCTGCCTTTGGCCCAGGCTTTGCCCATGAGTGTCACGCACGGAGACTGTTGGCGCTTTAAGCGCTAGTGCGGCTCCTCCCCCCACTTCACAGCTCAGGCTGGAGGTGATGTGATGCTCCCTGCGACCAAGGAGTGTTGGGCCAAAGAAGTCTCTAGGCACAACCGTTGCTGTGAGGAGACAGTTGGTGCTTTAAGCGCTAGTGCTTACCCTTCCCCCCCCCTTCTCAGTTGAGGCAGGCTGGGGCAGATGTGATGCTCCCTGTGACTGAGAGTCCCAGGATGGAGTGTCAGGCCAAATAGGTCTGTTGGTGTGTCCACTTATTTCGACTTGAGAAATGCACATCTAACTGTCAGCTGGTTCCAACCCTCTTCTGTCCTCAACTAAATTCAAGAATTTCTTCTAAACATCTTATAATATGCAAGTTAAATTAGGTTGATGTGCATAAACTGTGTCTTGAGTGGAAACAGGTTTGCAAAATCTTGCAATTATTTTTATTTCCAATGGAACTGGAGGTCTGTTCAAATAGTCAATAATAGGGCTCTCTGAAAGAACTAAATTGTAGTTTGAAAAGTAATACTGACCTGTCCCATAATACATAATTAACAAAAGACTAGATGAAATTCCATAAGTCACAGGAACATGTTGATAGGTAATGCCTTCAGAAACATAAGCAGGCAATTGAGTGCATTCATAGCAATCCCTTGCTTCCATAGTCTCGCCACATTCATGTAATAAGCAGAAATATACCTTTGCAGGATAATCTCCCTTAGATGCATCTAAGTGTAATGCTTTCTCATCTAATTTACTACTATTCTGAGGATTACTAATTTGGGGGGGTCACTAGAAGATATTGCAGCATTTAGGTAACAAACCCTGGTGCCTAGTATGCTTTCTTCCACAGAAGGGAGGGCTATTGCCCACATCTGTCCCTCTGGGGCAGAAGACTGTGCTACTTTTGGGGAGGGACAGGGGCATTGTAATGCCCTTCCATCACAGTCTTCACCCCAGATGTATATACAAAAAAAAAATCAGTTTTTTAATTTTCTTTCCCCCCCCTCCAACCTTCCTGGGGGGACAGATCAGGGGCCACTGTCCCCATATGCCCCCCAGGGGGACAGAAAAAGAAAATGCCCACAAAAAAACAGGGGGAGCAAAACCCCTTGACCAAAGGGCTGCTCCCCCCGGTGCCTAGTGCGTGGATCCCTGCTTGGGGACCGCCCTCCTGCAGCAATCCCCAATCAGGAATCCACTAGTGAGGGGTACCATTGGAAGGGGGAGATTCTCTCCTTTCAAATGATATGTCACTTGTCTGCACGCTGATTGTCATTTCACTGAAACAAAAGAAGTGGCCTCAGAATATGGGGAAGCTCTCCCCAGTCTCTTGAGGCTGTCTCTTTAAAAAAAATTAAAAAAACATGAGAATAAATCCCTCTGGTGCCCGCACCAGAGGAATTTCAAGTGCCATGGGAATGGACTGCCGGGAGCTGCCTGACGCTCATGAGCACCGTAGCGTCTGATGGCTCCCGGTCATCCGACACACCAAACTAGTTAAGGAATGTGGATTAATGACAAGAACACCAGCAGTAACAACTACTTCAGCTACCAACCTTAGCTTCCCTAACCCCAAAATCTCAAGAGTACAGGTAAGAATACAATGCTTAATTGGACTGGACTTGGGGATTGTGGGGAACAAAAGAAAGAATAATAGGGAAGCTCTACCCACAGCTGAATACTCCAGTCCTGTAAGGTGGGCACATTCGGTATAATCATTGCAGGCAATGGTTATTTGCACTGTATCACCTTTTTATAGTGTCTCCACCTAGAATGATCTGGAAGAGGAAGTGACTTCATGATCTGTAGTGACGGATGCCGTCTTGGATTGGGTACCAATGTGTTAAGTCAGTAACTCTAAGTAATTCCAAGCATCTTGGAATTGAAAACAAGCTGACTAAGTCTTGATTCTCTAACTATGCCCTTGTTGCCATAGCCTTCAATTCCCTGAATGTCTTACTCTTATTAGAACTGCCAACTTTTATCTCTGGTCTGTGTAATGTGTGCGGACCCTTAAAATGTCAGTGGGTCCTGACAGCAAGCAAGGAATGGAATTGGATGGTGGATTGCTTTTATCCCCATTTTGGAAAAGTGATATCAGAAACATAAAACACCAGTGTCTATGTAGATGAACATTGTTTACTGAAAGTGCTACACATGGGCCCCATCACCCCAAAAGGCACCTGTAGTTCATAAGTGCATCTTCTGATGTAAGTTGAAGTAAAAAGAGGAACCTCAGTGCAACATGCATGTGTTTTTGTGTTAAACCTAGGAGAGAGGACACGGCTATGAATGTGCAATACAAGTATCCGAGCAGCGCAAGTGTTAAGACTATAGTTGAATGTTGTTGCGCAAGTACACATGAGCTACAAAGGTTCAGACCTGGGTTGAGAGTGCCCAATGTCCTTCTAGCTGTTAAAGTATGTGAAGCTGCTATAAATGAACATAAAAGTGAGATAAGAAATAAAATGTGAAAAAGTCTGTATCCATACCTACATGCCCACAGTGGTAGGTGTGCTCTACAAGAAAATTAGGATGTGTACTTATAAAATGTGAACAGCTACCCAGTAATTATTTTGTGGCATTAGAGCTAGATGTACAGACATAGTACAGATTCATAGAATATTCACATTTGCCAGGCACTGGTGAAATTAAAGGAATCTGATTCTTTTTGAAAATAGAGAGGAGGATTATTGCCCGGTTTGGGGTGGAAGAAGGCTGTTACTGTCTTTTGAGGTCAGTGGATTTGGGGTATATGAGACTTCAGTTCAGGAGAGGAGGCACAGGCAAACAGGCTTCTAGCCCTCTGCCGTGGGAGGTGAGGTTTTTTGCCTCTGGTGTCCCAGGGTCTGCCTTACTATGGCTGTGCAGACTGGACCCAGTACAAACCCTTCATCACTTGACTAGGTCTGCCAATAGCGAGCAGTGACAGGCTTCACAGGGTGGTAATGTAGGCGTACAACAACGTCAGAACTCAACACTCATCCATCAGTGCAATGATTGATTGTAGAATCCAGTGCTTATCGTTTATGAAAAGGCATAAAAATAAAATACTGAACACAACAATATGCAGGTACAAATATCCACTTGTGACAGGGTTAAAGAAATTCCTCCCGGCGTGGCGAGGCAAGATGGCTGCAGGACATAAGCCCAATAGCTCCCGGCCTGTCTTTTTCATTACTATTATAATCCTGCTACATACTACGATGTGCGACCCTGCGCACCTATGGCTAAAGTACCCCTAATGCACTGTGAGATCAGAGCACGGTGAGACTTAGGACGGTGGTGCCGCACAGAGCTGGCACGGATCGAGAGAGTGGTGAGGCATGTGCCGCGTGACAGGCCGCAAAAGCAGCAGACTCAGGTAGCGGGCAGGCTCCGATAGCTGATTGCGCTGTGGCCACCACTGAGACTATCTTGCCGCACAAAACATGGGACCTGTACGGGAATGACTGGCTGCCATGCGGGGATGAGGTGAAGAGGAACTGAGGGAGGAGGTGCCCCTGACTGGCGAGCGATGCTCTGACCGAGGCCCGGAGACGCTCGCGCCTGAAGAGTCGGTCCTGGCTGCGGCCCCCTTCCCGCTCTGCGGTGTCTAGCAAGGGGCCGTGCACCTGGGAATTCTAGCCTTGCACCCAGGGCAGATGTATGGGAAAAAAGAATAGTGCTGACCAGCGAGGAGGCGTGCCCGGCGGCACACAATGGGGGGAAAGTATGGGTGACTCCCTGATCCTGCATACATACTCGCTAAGCCTTCAACCAGCTCACTGTGGAAAAAAAAGGGTGCAAACCCTGATGTGGAGGATGGTCTACGGTGTCTTCCCGGGCCGCATCAGGAGCACAGGAGATCCGCAATGGTTATATAGAGACTCAGGGAAGCCATAGGAGATGGGCCCCAGAAATATTTGCAGGCATTGGTGACAATATAGGGAGTATCCGAGGTAGGGCTTTCACATGAACTGAACACTCATCCAAGCTGCAATCCTATGATGGACAGAGTGCGTCCAATGTGAAGGAACTGAAATGTAATTCTGTGTGGGCCACCTTGCGGAACTGGAATAATATTGACTGTGACACACAGATCCCCAAGAGGAGAACAAAAAGGTGGTGGGGAGAAGAGAGCACCAACTTGGACTGCAGGAACCAATTACCAGACAGGGTGTCTGCTGGGGTGGCTTCATGAAGGTACTGTCAGCTTGATGGTAGCTTGAGATCCACACTGGATGGCAGGGGCGACACACAGCAGTGCAGGAGTGTGTGGAAGGAACCAGGTGAAGGCCTCCCAGGCTCAGGACTACAGGCGGTCTGGTGCCTAGGGAGATATCACTTGGGTGCAGGTGGAGGATCGGGGATGTCTACTCCCGAGGGCTAAGAGACCCGATGAGCACTTCGCTGGGGGAAATGACTGGTGTGGGCATGGTTGGGGGGGCCAGGAAGTGTCCACCCCTGCCGAACAACCATGGGCAAGGCTAGGACAGCACGCTAGAACCCAGCGAATACCATCACACAATACTCCACCCCGTGGCACCCCCACTCAAAGAATAGCACAGCATTCTGGTGCGGGGGATGAAGAGACTGCACTGCAGGATGAGGTGGAGCCCACACGAGTGGACTTACTGGTTGCCCTTCAGGGCTGTGGAACGGCTCTGGAGCAAAATTTGGAGACGTTGTCAATAGATGTCAGCTTGTTGAGGGTGGACTTGGGCAAAGTGGCAGACAAAGTCACAACAGTGGAAGGCAACATAGCAGACATGCAAGGGGAAATGGTGGCCCTTAACTACGATAACCAGGGAACTGGAGTGGAGGGCAAACGATGTAGAGGGCCGATCCTGATGTAGTAATATTAGAGTGCTGGGTTTCCCAGAGGGAATGGAGGGGAACTCAACAGAACAGTTCATGGAAACATGCGTGCAAGAACAACTCTAACTTTTTTGTGGTGGAGAGGGCACACAGAGCGCTGGTGCAAAGATCGCCACCTGGGACATCTGTGAGGGCCATCATAGCCAAAATACTTACTGTGAAAGGGACTGCATCCTACGGGTGGCTCGAGAGCGCACATGCTCAGCAAAATGGTAAGAGGATTTACCCGGACTACACTAAGCAAGTGCAGGAACAGCGTAAATCATATCTGGGTGTCGAGCAAAAACTACCGGCACTCCACTTACAGTATATGCTCTTGTTCCTAGCCAGGCTGAAAGTGCTTGCCCAAGGAAAAGCACACTTTTTTGATAGCTCGGAGGAGTTGTGGGAATGGCTGGAGATCCAGAGGTTCACAGTCAGTGAGGATGGTACCCTGCAACAGTGCCCAGCGAACGGGCAGGAAGTGGGATGTGGGCATGCATCCAGCATCCGATGATGTTGACTCACAGGTGCCAGTCCAGGGTCGGACTTCATATCAGATACTTTGGTCACCCCGGAGATGGCTAATAATGCAGAGGCATGAGTTGCATTTGATTGACAGATGCTGCATGTAAAAATGAGTGGTGGGGGGGTAGGTGGGCCAGTATTGTGCAGCTGCGGGTTGCACGCTGAGGGGGTGTAGCTGCATGAAGTCAGTTCTTACCAGATATTATGCTGGAAGGAGGGGTTCGAGAATGGAAGAGGACTACATTCAATAATGATTGGCAGTGGATTGTGACATAATGGAGGTGGACAATGGGCAGGGAGCAGAAACAATTATTTGAGTTAGCTGGTCCCTGTTGGACAGGCTGGGATGCAGTGCACGTCCTGGCACATGCGTGGGATGGGCACAGATAGACATATAGTTGTGCTAAGTATGTCCGTGGGCGGGAATGGTAAGGGGAAGTTTGTATTGTGTTGTTTGATAGACTTTCATAGTGGGCAGAGGGAAGTGAGTAACATGACATTGCAGTGACTTGGTGGAAAAACCATAATGGATATGCCAAAAGATGGGGGCTGAATATAAACTCTTGATTTGGAACGTCTGACAGTTAGGGACATAAACTAAGAGGTAAAGGGTACTCACATTCTTAAAGAGGCACAAAATCTCCATAGCCTGCTTGCAGGAAACGCACCTAGATGATGCAGGAGCGGCACGGCTAGCTAAGAATTGGCAGGGACACATATATCACGCCTCACGTTTGACGTATGCTAGGGGCACGTTGATCTGGGTGGCGCCGGTTGTTCCCTTCACCCTTACCTATTTGGAGAACTATGTGGGTGGCAGATATGTACTGATGTGGGGTGAACTCATGCACGCCAAATAATGATGATCTAACTTTTTTTTCACTCCATGCAGGACCTGCTGATTCGCAATAGATGTGCCAACCATGTGGCTTGGTCATTTTAATTGAATATTGGACACTGACCTGAACAGAGCACCTCCTAGGGTGGCCACCAAACCCCTAATGACCAACATGCTTCGGGAAGTAATGTGGAACGTGGGATTGATGGGCATTTGGTGAATAAGACATCCGGAAAAGCAGATACACACGTTACTCGGCCACACAATAGATATAGCACGTTGGACAGGATACTAGTGGTGGGTTTCCGCGTCTGGAGGACATGGAGTTGACACATACGGCGCAATTCTTTTCAGATCACACATCTGTTAGCTGTGTCCTGTGGTGGGGAGGCAGTGAGCGGGACAGTGCAGCTTAGAGGATGTCTGTAGACGTACTGGAAGATGTAGCTGGTAGGGAGGTTCTTTCCGGAGCACTGACTGACTACATGACCATCAATTGGGGTACAGTGTCAAGCAGGGCAAAGGAGTAAGAGGCCCTGACAGCAGTGTTAAGGGGCCATTGCATGAGCTTAATATGTGGCAGTATGGAGTGCAGTGAGGAGGAGGCATTGGTTGAGCTGCAGACCGGGGACCAGTTGCTACCCAGATACAAAGCATAGAGAGCTAGCAGTGAGACTTTGTATAGCTGACATATGGGACCCCCTCAACATATATACACTACAACAGTACAGACACTACACAGAGGTGGGGGCCAAATCAAGTAGACTATTGACATGGATATGCAACGGGAACAGCCAACACCACAAATGATGCACTTAATATGGGAGGGTAGTGTCTGGTTTACCACCAGAGCAGGGATGCTGGACGCCTTCCGACAGCACCTTCGACGTGTATACACGACAGACCCTGTCATAGTCCCATCACGGTATCTCCCATTACTGGAGGGGCTAACGCTTCGGCGGCAGGCATCGCAGCAACCGAATCGCTAGACGGCCTATTGGATTTGGAAGAACTGCATACAGCTCTCAAAATACTAGCGTGAAACAAGGGGCTGGGAGGGGATGGCTTTACGCTCAAATTTTACCAGACATTCTTGGCGATGCTCATGAAGGGACTCCTGGAGGTGTTCATGGAGGCACTCGAGAAGGGGGTGCTGCTGCCGACAATGCGTGAGAGTGAAATACACATATTCCACAAGCCTGGCGGTGACGAAGCTGACTTTTCTGCTTATAGACCGCTCACTATGACAAATGTGGACATAAAAGGCCTATGCAAATTGCTCGCCAGTCGGTTGGCACCATATACCTCTCAGCTGGTACACGAGGACCAATGTGCATTCATCCCTGGTCATGGGCATGGATTTAAGACGCCTTGTGCTTGTCCTGCACGAGGTGGAAGGGCCCCGGAGAGGAGCTGGCTCTGGTCTTCATAGACCTGGAGAAGGCCTTCGACACAGTGAACTGGGGCTATTTACTTGAGGTGTTGGTACCGAGGTTAGGTGTGCCTACTACCCACAGAACCCACACTGAGGGTGCGTGTTGGACAGAGTCAGTCAGTGGTGTGGGAGGTGGGCACGGGCACCCAGCAGGATTGTCCACTGTCACCCCTCCTGTTCACGCTGGCCATCGAGCCCTTGGCTATCTGGGTGTGTCGTGACATGGGTAACAGAGATATAAAGTTGGTTGACGTTCATCATATCATCTCACTCTACGCTGATGATGCGCTGTTCAACATTTCATCCCCACGTAGTGCGCTGCCAAGGCTGTTGCGACTCCTAGAGGAATTTGGGGATGTATCAGGTCTCTGTCTTAACAGACATAAGTCACTCGTCTTCCCGCTAGCGGCATCGGCTACCACACCACTGGATCTTCTCCTGGAGCTGGGCTTGCGCTGGTGATGACCAACTTCAGATATCTGGGGCTGCAGGTGGTACACACCGAGGCACAGCAATCGTCTCGCAATAAAGGCAGTGGTTGACTCCATGAGTAAATCAGTCGCATTTTGGAACACTCTGCCACTCTTGCTAATAGGCAGGTTGGCGATATCCAAAATGGTTCTACTACCCAGGTCCATGTATACATTACAGAAGTCGTTTTGCCCCATACCACAGAGGGTTTTTAAGCAACTGACTTCGGTACTCACGTCATTGTTATGGGAGGGACGTCGTAGTACAGTGGCTCTGACCACACCGACCTGCCATTATGCAGACGGGTAGATTAGAGGTGCCAAGACTGGACCTTTACTGTTATGCAGTTGACCAGCAGCATCAGTGCGGTGGCTCATAGAGGATGGCAGTTGAGAAAAGGGATTGGTCACAGGTTTGGTGACAGCGGAACACCTCCCAGTGACATTGAGGGAGCTGGAGTGGAGGGAAGGATTCCATATGTAATTCGCCATACTGCAAGTATCTGGCAGCGGTACGTGGAAGTGGTTTTGCAGAGAGCTCCTTTTCATCAAGAACTATGCCTTGGCTACTGGCTCTGGTACGTCAGATGATGACCAATGTGTCATTCAAGGCCTGGAGGGATGTATACAGTTGGGAGACCTATACCCAGGTGAATACTTTATTACGTTCCAGCAAGCCTGCAACACATTTAGGCTAGACCTGGGACATTTTCTCCATTGCGCAGGGCTGGTGGAGGTGACCAAACAAATCGGGCCCACATAGCCCGCTACACCACAGACTTTGCGAACACTAGACGTCCTACTGATGCATGGCAGGGGTCGACATTTGATCGCACAACTGTATAAAGTGATGAGAGAGAAAGACCCGTCGAACGCTGATCAGGGCCCGAGCTGTCTGAGAGTTAGATCTGGAATCTCCATTTGCAAGGCCCAGAGTGCTTGTTACTTGGATGGGGCAGCGAGTGCCCATGATCACAAATTGGTGCAGGGAGGTGGGTGAATGGGCGATAGCCGAGGAGGTCCATATGAAGAAAAACAGACTGGATGAAAGGTTGGGGGATGATGTGGCATGGAGAGCAGTGTGTGACTTCTTTTCGAGACCATGTGCAAGCGCAGAATCCTCAGAGTGATAATTAGTCTGCATGACCAGGGGGTGAGACACCCCAAGGAGGGAATAGGACTGCGCCCTCGGCGTAACTGGAATGTCCTGGATACAAGTATAATGTGGGCTTTTTTTTTCTGACGTATGGAGTCAATTGATTACATGCCCGAAAGATGATGCATTGTTAGAGGGCCTCAATGTGCTATGTGAGGAAATATGTAAGCCACTGCCTCTACTGCTAGTTGTTGTCTCTTGAAAATGAAAAATAAAGGTTTTATTAAAAAAAAAAAAAAAAAGTGAATCCCACCTTACCGTAACTAGTATACAGCAGGATTCAGGCACAAGTGCAACACTACCCCCACATTCAGAGTTTGTGTGGTCAGTTTTACAGTCGTCATTGCAGTAGGTAACGTTTACCAATGCAAGTCCTTTTCTTCCACTGGTTGTGGTCGGCCCATAGCCCACATCAGGTCTCTCCCCTTGTTAGACTTTTCATCCTTGGCGTGGTCACCCTTAACTTTTTGTCTCTGTTCCCCAGGTTGTTCATGTGTGCTGGACTCTGATTTTGCTGTTTTTGTTACTCTGGGCACTTTACCACTGCTAACCAGTGCTAAAGTGCAAGTGCTCGGTTTATCCATGATTGACATATTTGATTGACTAGTAAGTCCCTAGTAAAGTGCACTAGAGGTGCCAGGGCATGTAAATCAAATGCTACTAGTGGGCCTGCAGCACTGGTTGTGCCACCCACATAAGTAGCTCTGTAATCATGACTCAGACCTGCCATTGCAGTGTCTGTGTATGCAGTTTTACCTGTAAATTAGACTTGGCAAGTATACCCACTTGCCAGGCCTAAACCTTCCCTTTTCTTACATGTCAGACACCCCTAAAGTAGGCCCTAGGTAGCCTCAAGGGCAGGGTGCAGTGTATGGTTAAGGTAGAACATTTAGTAATGTGTTTTATATGTCCTGACAGTGAAATATTGCTAAATTTGTTTTTCACTGTTGCAAGGCCTGTCCCTCTCATAGGTTAACACGGGGGCTACCTTTAAATCTGATTAAAGTGTAGATTCCCTTTGGGAGTGGATGGACCTTGGGAGTTTGGGGTCTATGAGCTCACAATTTAAAAATACATCTTTTAGTAAAGTTGATTTTAAGATAGTGCGCTTGAAAATGCCACTTTTAGAAAGTGAGCATTTTCTTGCTTATGCCATTTCTGTGACTCTGCCTGTTTGTGGATTCCCTGTCTCGGTCAGTTTGACAGTTGGGCTGGTTGCACCTCACACTAGACAGTGACACAAAGGGAGCTGGGGTGTATCCTGCATATCCTGATGAGCCATCTGTGCTAGGAGGGAGGGGAGGAGTGGTCACTCGCACCTGAAAGGGCTGTGCCTGCCCTCACACAATGCAGTCTCCAGCCTCCTGGTGAGTGTCTGGGGCCTGGCCTGGGCAAGACAGGATTTCACATTCAAAAGAGACTTTACTTTGAAGTAGGCCTACTTCAAAGGAGAAACTGGGTATACGAAGGGCACCCAAAACCACAGACTTTAGAACACTTCTGGAAACAAGAGGAACCTCTGCCTGGAGAAGAGCTGAAGAGCTGAGGAGAAGTGCTGCCCTGCTTGTGACTGTGCTTTGTGGAGCTATCCTGCAGTTGCTGCTTCTGCCAGAGTAAGAGGGCAAAGACTGGACTTTGTGTGCCTTCCATCTTGTGAAGAAATCTCCAATGGCTTGATTTAGAGCTTGCCTCCTGTTGTTTGAAGTCTCAGGGACAGCAAAGACTTCTCTCTGCCAGCACCTGGAGTCTCTGGAGAGACTCCTGCTCTGACAAGTGGTGCCTTATCCAGTCCCTGGGCCCTTGAAAGGAAAGCTGGTGGAAATCCAAGGAAATCGACTTCGGATGACCTCGGACCGACGGCGCTGCTGAATTTGGTGACGCCGCCTGCACCCGACGCTGTGACCTTCACTGGAACGCGACACTCTTCACAGGCCCGACGCCGCTGCAGCCCCGCTGAAGTCCGCGACTCCGTGGAAGTCGCCGCACCACGTCATGACCGACGCCGCTCGAAGTGCGCAGAGTCAACGTTTCGCACCGACGCCGCGATCCCGGACTTCGTGTATCAACTTGTTTTCACTCTTCACCAAATGTACTGTACTTGGGGGTTTATGCGACCCCGTGTCCGGTGCTGCTGGTGTCGGCTTGTTGGGAACGACTCTGTCACGACGCCGTGTTAACACCTCATCGAAGCATTTTTGTTTCAAAGTGCTATTTTGGAGTTTAATATTTAATAATTCGTAACTTGACTTGTGTATGTCGCATTTTTGGTGTTGTGCCATTTTTTAGTGTTTTCATTAAGTTACTGTGTGTGTTGGTACAAATACTTTACACCTAGCACTCTGAAGTTAAGCCTACTGCTCTGCCAAGGGGGTAAGCAGGGGTTAGCTGAGGGTGATTCTTGTTTACCCTGACTAGAATGAGGGTCCTTGCTTGAACAGGGGGTAACCTGACTGTCAACCAAAGACCCCATTTCTAACACCCCTCTACTCCTGGAGGAAGATGCTCCGACTGTAGGTGCATTGGCACTCAGGTCTTGTTTACGGAAGCAGCTGTGGAGGCTGCTCCCTTGGTCCTGGCAGGCTCTGATATTGCTGATGCTCTCTAATCATTCGAAGGCCCTTTTCCAGATGCAGGTTAAGTCGAGTGGGGTCAGGGATCATGGAGCTGACAAAAGTACTTCACAAGGTGAAGATGCAGCTCTGACACCACTAATAAATGGACATCGACTTAGTCTGCATAACTTTGATTAGTTTGTGCAGTGTGCTTCAGCCACACTTCCCAACTTGCAGCAGCATGGTCTGCTTGGAACACAAGTTATTGGTCACAGCAGCAGTGTCTGCTTGGGCACACTTCAGAGCAGTGCCACCATACAGGCTTACACTATCACAGCGGCGGAGTCTGCTAGGGCACACTTTGGCAGCCCCCTAGTGAAAGGTCACTCCAAGAGCATGCCAATCACTTTCCCTCACGTCCCTCTGGACAGATGGACCCTCAGCTCTAGGGTCCACTGCTGCTAATCCTCTTGGTCAAGACCTCCTGCAGGATTGACACTCTCCTTCACTGACAGGTCAGCATCCAGGCACCTCACAGCAGGGAAACAGATCTTGTCCCTTTACCTCTAGAAGCTGGCTGTCAGGCAGACACCATCTCTTGTTATATGGCAGTTCTCTGTGTACTCTGCAGAGCACCCCCTCCTGGTTTAAGAGAACTTGGAACTGGAAGGACAAGTTGTTCATCAGGTCCCACGTTAACACAGATACACTATACGGGGAATGTGGATTCTCTTTGGGGTTGGTTCTTCATTCTTGTGTCCTTTCCAGGCTGACTTCCAGACACAGCCTTTGTGGTGCAGAGCCGGGTTGTCTTCCCGTTGGAGCACTTACAGCAGAGGCACAAAAATGTGTGAGCTTTTGCACCTGGCTATCGGCAGCCACTCTGAACAGTGATAGGGAAAAGAGAGAAAAGGCAGGCCACCTGTAAAGGATCCTTCACTCTGTGAACAGGGACTCCAGTCCCACCCTTCCCCTTACATCTACCAAATGGCAGTACTTATAAAGACTAGCCAATAGCACCTTGCAGCAAAGGGACCTAATCACATTTCCAAATGTAGCTGTGTGTTCGCTTTCCCCTTTTCAAGATGTAGATCTCCTCCTTTCAGCTTCAAGATTGTTAGCAATTCACTTCCACTGTCTTGGCGAATAAAACCTCACCTCAGTCTTGTGCATACATATAGGCTAGTGTTTTTCAGTATGGAAACTATAGGCCTCCATTACTTTAGTTCACTCATATACACAATGAAGGTTTGACTATTGACACCCACCCACATATATACACAGAACCAAGACCTGGGTTGATAGCATTAGGACCTAGGTTAGCATCAGACCTTTACAGTGACACAGATAAATAGATCTGATGCACAAAACACGGTATGCTGCCACCACAACTTTACATGCTAAACCCATGATAGGGACAGTATCCTTCTGTCAGTCAAATGAGAGTAAACATTTTGCTCCCACCAGGATCTCAGTCATGTCGAGGGACAGGCAAAGAACTTCACGCACCAGATGAATTGGGCATTCAGGGCAGGGGAACGTGACTGCACACAATAAATGTTCCCATCCCAAAGGGGACTAACAACAAAGAGGAATGAACAAAGTGTATCAATGCTCAGGAATGTGTTGAATGTTATTTTTATTTTATTTTTTTATGAAAACGTGGCCTTAAAATTATTGCACTGTTCCACAAATAGCCAGTTTAATGATCTGCGTTGAGGGTCAATGTGAAGGAAGGATGCATGAGAGCCTGCTTGCCAAGTTTCAGATCAGTTGGAGATATTGTATGAGTCTTTTCAGAAGGCCGGTATACAAAGAGTTGCTGTGTTAAATATGCGATAGGAAAAGATCTTTGACCATTGCTAAACAGCACTAATGATAATACTGTTTTGCGGAGCATACTTGGGTTATAAAAGCAAGAAATAGTAATATCTTTAGTTTACTTCACAAAGGTCAGAGAGAAATTCAGAATGACTTAAACTTCCCAAAGTCTTTGGGAGAAAGTGCTGCCCCATTCAGAAGTCTACCATCGGTGTTATGGGGATGGGGGGGGTGCATATAAGAGAGGCCCCTCCGAACATTAACATCTTGGTTCTGTCTCCATTCAACTTGAGTGAGTGCTTTGCCACCCAGTAAGCTACGGTTGACAACGTGTGACAGTTGCTGCATAAGAGAGAAACCAAAACCACTTATCAGGTCAGCCAGAGGTGTGGGTAAATATTAAAAGGGGTCATGCTCAGAAAGGAGCCCTGTGTTAACTCACCACCAGAAGCTTAGGGCGAGAGTGAAATTGAGTCAGAAAGACTGATTGCAAATGATCTTCCAGAAAGAATGGCTACCAAATACCTCATCTTGAATGCCTATAGAGTGTAATCGCTGGCAAAGTGCGTTGTGGGAAACAATATTTGAAGTATTGCTAGGGCCCTAAAGCTGTAGTGTGGCTCTCTCACCTACCTGAAGTCATCCAAATGTCATGCGTGACAACTAGTAAAGCCATCTCAGTGTTGTAGAAGGGGTGATATCCAGCCTGAATGGCGTCCAAAATGTTAAGGAAGTTAGAGGTTAACTTTTTTTTCCCCTGTTTTTTGACAAAGTGGACAAAAGAGATGTGTTGGTTGTTACTTAAAAATAAAGCAACGGCCACATGCGTTTTCAATAGAGGGCCTACGAAAGCTTCTTTCCAAATAAGAGGCACTGCAGCATAATTACCAGAGGCATTGCATAAGGAGGTAAGCTGTGGTGCTATTGTTTCCAGTGTGAGAATAAGGGTGTCATTAAGACACCCCGGGTATATTGCATGGGCATGTACCAAAGATGTTTCAAGCACTATTGGAAGAAACTGAAAGAGCAGATTGAAAACCGGACATGGAATCAAATCAAATCAAATCATTAACATTTATAAAGCGCGCTACTCACCCGTGCGGGTCTCAAGGCGCTAGGGGGAAGGGGTTACTGCTGCTCGAAGAGCCAGGTCTTGAGGAGTCTCCGGAATACGGAGTGGTCCTGGGTAGTCCTGAGGCTGGTGGGGAGGGTGTTCCAAGTCTTGGCCGCCAGGTAGGAAAAGGACCTCCCACCCGCTGTGGAGCGGCGGATGCGAGGGGTGGCGGCGAGAGCAAGGCTGGTGGAGCGGAGAAGACGGGTGGAGGCGTAGAAGCTGAGGCATCGGTTGAGGTATTCTGGTCCCTTGTTGTGGAGGGCTTTGTGTGCGTGGGTGAGAAGTCGGAAGGTGATCCTTTTGCTGACGGGGAGCCAATGTAGGTGTCTCAGGTGGGCGGAGATGTGGCTGTTGCGGGGTATGTCGAGGATGTGGATGGCGGAGGCGTTTTGAATACGTTGCAGACGTTTCTGGAGTTTTGGAAGTGTCCTCCCTAACCATCTCCAGCACAGATTCCTCCTCATTAAAATATTGATATACAGTGTTTTCTCCTCAAAGTAAGAACAGATTGATTCACAAAAGGTGATAGAAAGGGAGGCAGAGAGAGGGGTAAGTGGGGATGAAAAAATATCTTTTGTGATATTAAAGATGTCTATAGGAAGATTTTTTTGCAGAAGTGAAGGCAGAATTGTACTAGGCAGCTCTACCATCAAGCATTTTTTTAATGATAAATTGAAATTTAATCTCCATTGTTGATTTTGCGCCTTGCAAAGTCTTGGTGTTGACTATGTCCTCGGAGTACTAAGTGCCAAGGTGCTGTTGGACTCTTTCTGCAAGAATGCTTAAGCTTTCAGAGAGCAATCACATCAAGAGCAAATGTAGTCTAGATATTGAAGCATGTAGTGGTAATATCTAGACATGGCTCTACGACCAGTACCCCCCTCTCCCCCCCCCCAGCGCCCTGAGACCCTAACAGGTGATTAGTGCGCTCTATAAATCCTTGATTGATTGATTGATTGATCTAATCTAGATATCTCGGGTGGAGGTTTTGGAAAGCAGAATAAAACTTACTTGAACTAATTTTAGCTCGAGGACGTTAACGTTTATTGCACCCATGTTTATGGGGCAGGTGCCAGGAATAAAGAATAAGACCTGTAGGTTTTCTATCCAGAGCCAGGGGGTTGTCAACACCCATACAGCCTTCATTATGTGCAGGATGAGGGGCCAGCTAGCTTGGACCCAAGGTAGCCTATTGGTGTGATAGTGTCAAACTTTTCACTAGCATCAATTGATAAGGTGCAATCTCTGAAGACAAACTCTCTGGAATGATTACAAGAGATGAGATACATTCGGCTAAAGCAGTGCCAAAGTTAGTAGACGGACCCCGGGGTCCGTAAATGAATAAAATATCAAAAATAGAGCAATTAGTTGAGATTGTCAATTGAAAATTAACTGATCTAGTCATTAACAATCTTTTAGCCACCCAGTAGGTAATAAACATAAAACGAGCATGTAAGGAATACGTTTCATGGTAAGAAAACCGTCTGGTTTGGAATTTGTCCTTATGACGGTCTTGATCTTAGAGAGTGCTCGGTTGTCCGAATTCAGAAACATTCAGACAAGAATGCCAAGAAAATGATTGGAGGTCGGGAGTGTCAAACTAGGTGTGCGTTCTTCTTACGTCTGAACTTTGTTTCATTAAAGATGGTTAATTTGTATGGAAGCTTTTCTTGGTAATGATTGTAATGATGCACTTCAATATAGTTTAGCACATGATTAAAGTAATAACGGGTTTCCTTTGTAGAAATAAACGTCACAAAACATTTCCATTTGTAATTTTGAGGAATTATGTTTTCATGAGGGCTAATTTTTTTTAATCTGCTCATTCCACATTAGCCCTTTTTACCGTTACGTGAAATAGACGTGTCTGATGAACAGGGCCCTTTACAGTTGCAAAGCCTGCAATCTGCGAAATCAGAGTTCGCAACTGTGGGTGCGCAGGACCGTAGAAATTCTGCATTACAGTGGTGCATAGAAACATCGGGTGATTCTGTGACCGTGTTAACCTCAAAGTCCGTGATTCAGTGTGTCCCTAGAGACCAGATTCAAACAGCATCTTAATATTCAGTTTGAGCTGACTCAATAGGGGAGTTTGAATTGGATTTCAGAAATGTAAGAAAAATCATTAAGGCTTATTACAAATATTTCAAAGGCACAGTACAAAGATAATACAATGTGGACGCAGCAATAAATGCAGGAAAATGCTAAGACACAACTGTGCATCAAAATCAATAAAAACTTGGGCAGTATCCCTAGTCTTAGGAAAGGTCTTAAAAAGTTTACTGGCTCACCTCCAGATGAAGGGCATATGCAGTTTTGATGAATAGGAATTATTAAAACTGCAAAACCAGGGCCAAGATGCCCCTGACCTTTAAGCCACCCATTCACCTGAAAAATAGACATAGACCCCGTTATTGAGCCATCTGGAGTCAACAAGAGCATCCTATTATTCTTTAATTGATAAGACCAACAATACAACTGTAGATCAAGAAGGGCCAAACCCCCAACACCCACCTTCCTCCTCAAATGTTTCCAGGAAAGGAGAATACCTTTGCTGGGCCAAATAAATGAGGTAATCTTCGCATGCAGTTTTAGGATAACTTCTTTATCAAAATGTAAGGGCATATTATCAAATAAGAAAGTAATCTTCGGGAGCATAGACATCTTGATCAGATTAACACGTCCAAAAATCGAAAGCAGCAAATTTCCCCACTTTCTTAGAAGAGGGAGAAAGTCTCTCGATGGTATCAACATCTTCTATCAAGAGTAGAGAATGTGTCGCAACCATTCTATAGGAAATGGAGTGGACTTCTGCCGGGGGAGGAGCTGAAACAGTTATGGCAAGTATCCTTTGCTACATTATACTCAATGGTCAAATCAGCAGCATTAAGAAGGAACCACCTTTTTACCCTTCACAGAGTGTTTTAGACCCCTGGGAGGTTGACAAAGATAAAGAGAAGCGGCTCAACATCAGAGTGTAAACTGTGCTATAGCTTAGAGGCAGATGATGTCCACATGTTTGCCGCCTGCCCCAAGTTAAAAAGATTCTGGTCAGTGGTGGGTAAGACAATCTCTGACTCCCTGGGTTTCGTAGTTGAAATGACCCCGCCTAATTATGTTCGGGATTCTGACCTTGGACATGGACCCTCTACCCCTTTTCCTTTCTCTAATTTATATTGAAGAATATAAAGGTCATTTTTCTGACCTCTTTTTTTTGCTGGTGTTAGGACTCTAGCATTGGTCAGCAGTGGTAAAGTGCACAAAGTGCTTGTGCTCTTTACCCTAAACATGGTAACATTGGCCCCTACTCAATTTCCGTGCTAAATTTACCTATAAATCCCTAGTAAAGTGCGCTATATGTGCCCAGGGCCTGTAAATTAAATGCTACTAGTGGGCCTGCAGCACTGATTGTGCCACCCACATGAGTAGTCCCTTAACCATGTTTCAGGCCTGCCATTGCAAAGCCTGTGTGTGCAGTTTTACTGCCACCTTGATCTGGGATTTAAATCTCTTTGCCAAGCCGTAAACTCCCATTTTATTACATATAAGTCACCCCTAAGCTAGGCCCACAGGGCAGGGTGCAGTTTATTTAAAAGGCACAACATGTACTTCTAAGATTTACATGTCCTGGTAGTGGAAAAACTCCCAGTATGTTTTTTCACTATTGTGAAGCCTGCTCCTTTGCTAGCTTTGGGAATTCCTTAATATACTTTTAAGCTGTAATTCCTGTAATTCCTGATCAGAAAGGAGTAGCTATGTCATGTTTCATATCTTTGCAATGGTAGTGATAAGTCCTTTTTACTTGCAAAGTCAAATTTACCAGTACTATTTTAGAAATGTCAGTTTTAGAAAGTAGGCATTTCTCTGCTCTTACTGCTCTGTGTCTTAGATCCTGTCTCCAGTCCACGTCTGGTCTGTGCTGGGTGACAGCTCCCTTTGTGCATTCTATCCAGACAGCCATAAACACAGCACACTCAACTGCATCTGCATACTGATGGGTCTTCCTGGGAGGAAGGGTGGAGTTGCTCACACTTAAATAGGTAGTGGCCTGACCTATTACAAAGGAGTGATACACCCACTCCCAACAGATCTGGAAGACCTGGGCTGAAAGAGGAACAGGTGCACTTCAGAACTATCAGGATTTTATTTTCAACGAGATATTTTATTTAAATCAGTAGACAGAGATCATAGACATGAAGGTCTAGTTATGTATGATCTACAATTGTTTATTGTGCTATGCTCCTCCTTCATGATGGACTGTGCTGGAGTAGGAGAATCATGGGGGAACATTGTGAAATAGGGCTTCTCCTCCCTCAACCACTGTATACTTTATAAAATATGTATCTTAGACCATATTACGTATGCGCTCTGAGTATTGTAGAAGGGACTGTAGATGATTGTGCAGCCCCTTTTGTAATGTGGATGTGCAGTAACAGGTTTTGCACCTAAGGGTTTCAAAGGTTGCTTTCTCTCACGTGTGGGGGCATGATGGCATGTAAATGAGGGAACAAGTTTGCCACTGTGCCCTTGCCATATTACATTATGGTGATTGAGCAAACAAGTCTTTGGGAAAAAAAAAAAGATGAAAATGCATGGCAGTTTCCATGGAGGCTCCATCATGACATACACAAGGATTCCTTGCAAAAATGTTCTTCAAAAGTATGGTTGTACATAGTGCCAATAAGTCTCCCTTGTCAGCATGTTACTAGTGTAAACTTTATTCATCAATACAATACCATATTCTTTGAGTGTTCTGTAAAGGGAAGTTTACCTTGCAGGATAATTGTGAAGTTTTCCCTCTTGCTAGTAGACATGAAGAGAAGGGTATCACAAACACTATCTTTCAGCCCTTCCCCCACCCCCAAGTTGGCGCCCCAAACCACACAACATGTGACAAAAATAGGCAAGCCATGGGTTATCGGAAGATTGTGGTCTAGTGGCAAGAACTGATGATCGTAGACATAGGTGCCCGAAGTAGGAGTCGGGGTGTGCTGCAGCACCCCCAACATAACCATACTGGAGTTCAGAGTGTGAATGAGGAATAAAGATCCCTTTAAACTATCTTTATATTGTAATGTATTTGCACTGCTTTCAAAGACGGGGGTCAAATGTCTATCTAGGCTGTCTTCTTATAAACTGCTACTTATTCTTTTGAAAGGCACATTATTAGTGTATACTTTACTTTAACGGATTACAAAGTGGGGGATTTTGTAATGTGAACTATGAGACAATCATACTGTGGAAAGGGATTGGGAAAGGAAACTCAGTAGGATCTTATTTTTTCTAACACACAACAGCGCTTAAATACCCATAATTGAAGTGTACAAATATTTCTGAGGCACATTTTGAATTCTGAAGTGTGATTGAAACAGTGATTTTAACAGGATCTACATGTATAAAGCATCTTTACTTTGGTGAAGTGCAAATGATAAATATTTGCTGAAACTCGTTTTACACGCTATCATTTGAGTGCTGTATAGTTTCATCAGTCAAAATTTTGTCTTTGCCAGTTTAGCCAGCATTTCAGTGGAAAATGTGTTGTCTGCAAATTACAATGTGCTACTTGACCATGCTCTAGTAATATGTTTGCAACAGTGTACTCCAAAATGCACCACCTGATAGATACTACATCCTTGCCAGCCTACTGCTAAATAGGGGTGGTTCATTTGCTATGCTTATTCTTTGTGCGAAGCTTGGATTGTTCCCAATCCCCTTGACTTCAGTGATATAACATTGATGGCAGACAGCACCTGAACTCTGAAATTGTTCCAGCACCACTGATTTTGGAAGTGTGCAACCATTTGTAAATGCAGGCCTTCTCACCATGTCGTGATTGTAGCCAAATTACTTAATACCCCCGTTTTTTGAAAAACAGAAAGTGACATGACCTGGTGTCTTATAGAGCTTGATAATGTCCTGACCACATTTGCACGATATAAAACTGAAAAAAATATTAAAATTGTATACTCCTAGAGTAGGATAATGATCCCACATGATGAGAAATTAAGTGCTGCGATTTCTTTAACCAAGCAGAGATTACAATTTTTGCCCTCATGAAGCACTATGGAGAGGTGTTGGTTTCCAATGAAATGATGTTTAGTTTCTTTATCAGAAAGATGAAATCCTGGTTTAGTGCTGCTGTGATTCATGGGCTTGCTAACTCGGTAGTACCTGATGACAACAGTAAATGTACAACTCACTGAGCCATCTCGCATGTGACACCTTTACTTACGTCCTTGCTTAAATATATGAGCACCTTAAAGAGTGAGTACTGCTTTGGTCATTTATATTAATATCTATGGTGGTGACTAAAGGAAAAATGCTAGTTAAATTTACTTTATCATTTATAATAGAAAATATAATAGTCAAACATTCCATTGTGCCACTTGTTCATGTCAAATGAGGCCTACCTCATTTGCAACATGTTTTCTTTACTGTTGGTCCTAGCGTTTTTTTAAAGTGTTTTTTTTGGCTAAAATTCGATGTCCAGTCTCCATCTCTATTTCCTACAACTCATAGCTTGAGTTGGAGTTAGTACCAGTTTAATTTATCAAGGACTTTAGCGCAAAGGAATCTTTGCCAAAATTGATTTGTTCAGCCTCTTAGTAAAAAGTTTATATCTAGATAGTTTCTTCAATAACTATAATAGTAAATGTATTAACATGTTATGTAGTGATACAATAAAAGCGAACGTAAGAGCATGTTGTGGAAATGAATCTGCTCCCTTTATATTATATTCACACACTTCTGTCTGTATTAGAAAGATTTCAGTGCTCAAAATCTCCATGGCTGTCTCATGCTCATGTGTTACTACTGTATGGATGTTGAATCCAATGCTAATGACAAAATATGGATTGGCAGACCTAAATCATCTGTTCATGTAAACCATCTGTAAACTCCAGCCTCAACACTGAAGCTGCTGTGGGAGTAATGCCAGTGATTAATATACCTTGAAGAGATGGACACCTAAGTACCTTGGAATGACGTTTTCTGTGCATTGCTTTAATAACCTTCCCATGCGCACTCCCACTTTACCCAGCAGCTGTCAGCCTTTTTATACCTTTTATCTTCCATGGCTGTTCGGTTACAGAACTAAGGGAAAGAGTAAACTCTTTCTTTCTAGCGGGGGTTTGTGAAATGGTGGTAGCAATGGTGGGTACAGGGTTGTTTTTGATGTTTACTCTAAAGGTTATGAGGAACATTAGTATTTGTTGAGAAACCTAGGAGTCCAACCAGCAAGGTAACATTCATAAACCGAAGTGGGTAAGCACCCAAAGGGACAGGTTTGTAAGTGGTTTTGTTTCCTCTAATTTTGTTAATAAACACCCTCAATTTCATTTTAAGCCGCTGAACATTCAAACATTGCTTGTCTAGATGGAAAACCAGCGTGTTCTGTCTCCTTTCACCCGTCTAGCCTTTGTCTCGAATCTCAATTAAATTCTATTTACTTTTGACACTTTTTTATTTTTCACAACCGCAAACCAGCCACTGCCTTTTTCTTGAGAATCCTCTTGTCCCACCACCAAATTCTTAAATGACTGAGATCTTGTTTTTTCTATTGTTATTATAAGCCACAATCATAAAAAAGATAACCTTTAAAACTGCGACCATCCTAAGCACCCCACAAAGGTATTTCTCACCGCCAGTATTTCTCTTTCAATCATAACAGACCATCTCTATCAGGGGCCAGCGCCAATTGAGTTATCAAATGTGTAACACCATTTTCCTTGGTTTGCATCTTGCGTGCCAGTCACCTGCTGTGCATTTTTTAGAAGGCAGCTCTCACTAACTTGCAAGTTCCTTTTTCACTTTTTGACAATTTTACTGTGTACACATTTCTTACAAACACAATGCACTTTTAATATGTAAACGTTTAATTGCACATTTTCTTAAATGTCTTGATGTAATTTAGATTTTTTATGCATTTGTTAATATATTTTCACAAGACAATTCATATTCCATTGTACAAATGATTAAGAAAGTTTAATTGTTGAAGTGAAACATTTTTCATTTTCAAAAAATGACCAGCAAATGATATTATATAAAGTTTTTGTGATCTGTAATGTACATGTGAATTTTGACCATGTCTTATGATTTTAGAAGTAATGAAAATGCTATTTTTATCTTTTCCTTTAGATCCAGCGTACCTTCTCCACTGAATAAGGTAATTCTAAGTATTGTTGATTGAAGGCAAAACGCTTTAAAAAATCTGTGATGGATTAATACCTCAAGAAGTAACAAAATGCATGGCAAGTTAGTTTGCTATATACATTTCACTTTATAGGAACACAAATCAATCCTGACAAGACTTTCGTTGTTCAAAAAAAAAAAAAAAAAAACGATGAGCAGATGGACTGATTTCCCTTTTTGCAGGAGGAAATGCCTATTTTGGGGGCTGTCTTCAAAGGCGGGGTGCCACTTAGGAATTAGTTAATTTTTTTGCTGGTGCACTCCTGTACTTTGGACACTGCACCAAAGATATGTATTAACAGTAGCTGCCACCACAAGATGAGGACTTCCTCATCAAGAAGTTCTCGAAGATCAAGTGGGCCAGACAGTGTTTGCCAATGCTAAACAGCATGGTTAAATTACTTCGAGGACCCAGTGAACGTGTCAGTGTTCAAACCTAGGGTGGAGAATAAGTGCAAAGCAGCCATGGCTGTCCTTTAGGGCGGAAGGGCCACACCCTCCCACATTTTGCCCATCATGAAGAGTGCCTGTCAGGCTGAGCATAGATCAGCCAGACACACTCTTCATGTTCAGCTCAGGCAGCCAGGAGCAAGACATGTGCATTTTACGCAGACTCCTGGCTGCCTGAACTGAACTTTGCTGGGCTGAGGAGGTCACATCTCCTATGGGCGTGACCTCCTCAGCCCAGCAAAGGCGCCTCAAGGCCCTTCTCCTCAGTGACGAGGGGAAGCATCACCCATTGACTTCGACCTGGGCGCTTCAGGTTTAAGCCCTGAAGCGCCCAGGGCGAGTGTCAACCAGTGACACCTTGTCACAGAGTTGGGTGGGGTCAGAAGTCTCACTGACCCCCATCCCACTCTGTGACAAAGTTGGGACTGCTGCCTTCCCTCATTGGCTGACTGTAGAAAGTTGGCTCTGTATATACTATCTCAAAGTGAGAGATAGTGTGCACAGAGTCCAAGGGATCCCCTTAAAGGTTGATAGTGACAAATTAGATAATTCTAATGCTCTATTTTTGAGGTAGTGTGGTCGAGCAGTAGGCTTATCAGAGGGTAGTGTTAAGCATTTGTTGTACACACACAGCCAATAAATGAGGAACACACACTCAAAGACTTAACTCCAGGACAATAGTTTTTATATAGAAAAATATATTTTCTTAATTTATTTTAGAACCACAAGATTCAAGATTTGAAGTAAATACATAAAATGCAAGGTACTCCACACAGGTAAGTAAGGAACTTTGAATGAAAGCACCAGTACACACAGTATAGGTTAAAATGGCAATAAGCTATTTGAAAAGTGGACACTGAAAAAATCAACAGTTCCTGGGTAAGGTAAGTATGTTTAAGTTTCTGAGGTAAGTAAAGCACTTACAAGTTTAGTTTCCTGGGCATAGGCAGCCCACCGTTGGGGATTCAAGGCAACCACAAAGTCACTGCACCAGCAACACAGGGACGGTCAGGTGCAGAGGTCAAAAGAGGGCCCAAAACACATAGGCGCCTATGGAGAACAGGGGTGCTCTGGTTCCGGTCTGCAGGCAGGTAAGTACCTATGTCCTCGTGGAGCAGACCAGGGGGTTTTGTAGAGCACTGGTGGGGGGGACACAAACAGGCACAGAAAACACACCCTCAGCGGCACAGGGGCGGCCGGGTGCAGTGTGCAAAGTTGGCGTCGGGTTTGCTATAGAAAGCAATGGAGGGACCTGGGGGTCACTTAGGCGATGCAGGCAGGGCAAAGAGGGGCTTATCGGGTCAGCCACTGACTGGGCTAGGAGGAGGGCCACCTGCTGGTCACTCCTGCACTGGAGGTTGGTTCCTTTCGGTCCTGGGGGCTGCGGATGCAGTGCTTGGTCCAGGCGTTGGGCTCTTTGTTACCAGGCAGTCGCGGTCAGGGGGAGCCTCTGGATTGTCTCTGCAGGCGTCGCTGTGGGGTGCAGGGGGGTTGACTCGGGTTACTCACGAGGTCACAGTCACCTGGGAGTCCTCTCTGCAGTGTTGGTTCTCTGACGCTCAAGCCGGGGGCGTCGGGTGCAGCGTGTGAAGTCTCACGCATCCGGCGGGAAGAGTGAGTTCTCTAAAAGTTGCTTCTTTGTTGCAAAGATGTTGTTGGTGAACAGTGCCGCTGTTCTCTGGAGTTTCTTGGTCGTTCAGTTTCAGGGCAGTCCTCTTAGTCCTCAGAGGTCGCTGGTCCCTGTCTGATGCGTCGCTGTGCAGGTTCTTTGAGTCTGGAGACAGACCGGTAGGGCTGGGGCCAAGTCAGTTGGTGTCTCCGTCGTCTCTGTAGGGCTTTCAGGTCAGCAGTCCTTCTTCTTTGTGTAGGTTGCAGGAATCTGATTTCATGGGTTCTGGGTTGCCCCTAAATACTGATTTTAGGGGTGTGTTTAGGTCAGGAGGGCAGTAGCCAATGGCTACTGTCCTCAAGGGTGGCTCCACCCTCTTTGTGCCTCCTCCCTGAGGGGAGGGGGGTACATCCCTAATCCTTTTGGGGGAATCATCCAATCTCAAGATGGAGGATTTCTAAAGGCAGGGGGTCACCTCAGCTCAGGTCACCTTAGGGGCTGTCCTGACTGGTGGGTGACTCCTCCTTGTTTTTCTCATTATCCTCTCCTGCCTTGCCGCCAAAAGTGGGGGCAGTGGCCAGAGAGGTGGGCATTTCCACTAGCTCACCGCCAGGTGTTACAGTTCCTGGAGGGGGAGGTGAGAAGCACCTCCACCCAATACAGACTCTGTTCCCAGGCACAGAGTGGCAAAGGCACTCTCCCCTTGTGGCCAGAAACTCGTCTGGTTGTGGCAGGCTGGCTGAAACTGGTCAGCCTAGCACTAGGAGTCGGACTGGTATTCAGGGGGTATCTCTAAAATGTTCTCTGGGTGCATTTTACAATAAATTCCACAATGGAATCAGTGTGCATTTATTGTGCTGAGAAGTTTGATACCAAACTTCCCAGATTTCAGTGTAGCCATAATGGTACTGTGGAGTTCGTGTTTGACACACTCCCAGACCATATACTCTTTATGGCTACCCTGCACTTACAGTGTCTAAGGTTTTGCTTAGACACTGTAGGGGCATAGTGCTCATGCACATATGCTCTCACCTGTGGTATAGTGCACCCTGCTTTAGGGCTGTAAGGCCTCCTAGAGGGGTGACTTACCTATGCGACAGGCAGTGTGAGGTGGGCATGGCACTCTGAGGGGAATGCCATGTTGACTTAGGTTTCCTAAATTTACACACCTTGATCAACATGGCATTGGAAGATCTTAAACATCTGCTGGGGGATTATCAAATGAGATTTTCCTTATAAAATTCATGATCAGCTCCATATGGAGTTTTATGAATGAGACAAAGGGGCTTGAACTTGACCCTTCTCCTCAGAGGCAGCCAATGTAGCTCTTTTAATGTTTTGGAAACAAACACAGACTATAATTTGAGTATCTTTTTTTAAAAGTCTTGCTGCTGCATTCTGAAGGCTTTGCAATTTATTCAGAGTACTCATGGACCCCCAAATAAAGGACATTGCAATAGTCCAGTGTAAACAAAATAAAAGCCATGACCACTGTTTACTTGAGCTCAGATGCAATATAAACCATGATCTTCCTGATCTTATGAGGTAAATAGAAGCAGAAAGACGCTAGTTTGTTTATTTGTGCATTAAGGGACAAACTGGCATCAAACATGATATCCAGATTTTTTTATGGTAGATACTGGAGTCGGAAGGAGGGCCAAAGATTGAGGCTATCAAGCCTGATTCCATGAGGGCGAATTCTTCCCAAACAAAAGTACTCCTATTTTTGTTAAATTAATTATCAAGTTGTTTAAACTCATCAATTGCAAATTAGCCCCCGAACATTTCTGACACCGTAAACTTAAAGCTGTCTCCGTGTCATTAGCAATAGAAACAAAACGCTGTTTATCATTGGCATATGGCATGGGGGAAAAGCCAAAGAAACAAATTAGTTTAGTCAAAGGAGCCACCTAAATATTAAAAAGAGTAGGGCTCAGAGATGAGCCCTGCGGGACTCTGCAGGGAAGGGTAAATGATTTTGACCTAATTTTCCCATAGCTGTAAATTGTTCTCTCTGTGACAGAAAAGAGAGAAGCAGCTCAAAAGGTAGAGCCGACCTATTACAGTTTCTGCTAGCCGTGCTATAAGAGTCTCATGATCGATAGTATCAAAAGCTGCCAACAGATCTATTAAAATAGTGGCTGCCTTCCCACCGCTATCCAGTATATTCCTCACTTGGTTGGTAGCCAAATTGTGCTGTATAGAACACTTGGTTCCCTTCTATCTCCTTCGACAAGGTGACGTTCATATATTTTTGGCATATGAAGGGAAGGACAGGGTAAGACGAGAGATGGGGCGATAGTTCTGCACCTCTTTAGGATCCATGGTGGGCTTTTCCAGCAAAGGGAGGATGCCAGCTTTCTTTCATTCAAGTGGGAAGGATCCTGGCTCCAAAAAGGAGTTAAGTAGCAGTGTAAATGAATAACCAGAACACCGCTTCAACACTCATACTCGACCTCCCACACCGAACAGACATCACATTGCACCTTAGGAACAGAATACCTGAACAACTTTCCCCAACCCACCAGACACCTATTCTTTACCACAGCCTCTTGTGCACACATTTCCTGCATCTGCAAAATCAACACTGGAGGCCACTTATTCTCCTACCTCTCACCCAAGCCATGAAACAACCCCCACTCTATAGATCAGAGCATCCTCCTCAATTCATGAGTTTTGCAAGAAGCAGATGACTTGGCTCTTCGTATAATCACCTTAGTTACAACAAATCTACACACCTGCCCAAGCTCCTGGATACCCTCTTCGGTAATGATTGTGCTATACAATTCATATAATCTAACATGCAGGGCATAGGAGACGAGACACCCTTCTCCTGAGAAGGAGAGCGGGAAAATCAATGCAACTGAAGTCTGAGCTGTGCTGAGCCAGCTGAGCAATGATGTATTGCAAACTCAGTCAGCCTCCCCTAACGGTAGAAGATATGACTGATAACAGTGGAAGGAGGTGCAGTAGATGGCTAAGCAGCCTTATGACACATACAGAAAAGACAATATCAAACACACATATTAGGGTTACCTTAGATGCTGCTAATACTGCATCCAGACAAATTATTACCTGCAACCTTATTTTACTGCCCAGTTTAGTTTATAGTGTCCAGGTTATATTCTGAAGAATTTGTTACGCAATCCAGATTTGTAGAGTGCACTATCCCCAGGGATTGTATCCTGGTGCTGAGCTTTGTGAATCTAGGCACACCTAGGGCACAGTGGGACACCTCATAGAGCTAGATCTTTAGCTTCTTGCAGAATTTAAGAAGTGAGGAGGAGGCTCTTGTGTGTAGCAGCAGGTCGTTACACACTTTGGGAGCAATTTAAGAGAAGGCTCGACTGCCGCACCTGATTTTCCATATGCGTGGGATTTGTGCAAGCAGGAGTTTCGACAAGTGGAGTTTCTGGAAGGTTTATGAAAGCAGACCGATTGTTGAGGTATGCTGAGCCAGTGTTATGTAGTGCCTTAAAAGTGTGTTGTGATGAGTTTGAATTGTACTCATTTATAAATGAGGAGCCAGTGCAGCTCCTTCAGGTGTTTTGTGGTGCAAGTGCAATGTAGGAAATTGAGATTGATTCTGGTCACCAAGCTCTTCAGCTGGCTGGTAAGTTTCTGTTGCTGTTGTTGACAGCACTTTAGTTGTTTCCATTTGATGGTAAACACATCTTTAGGACCCAAGTCGAAACCATGTTGGAAAAAATTAAAAAAGGATAAGGCAAAAGCCATGGAGGCATTACAGAACTGGTCTCCAAAGTTGGGCTTTCCTTGAGAACAAACATGAGATACAGCAAAATCTGCAACCTGTTTCCAAAGCCCTTTGTACCAGGCCTAGAAGGCTATAACCTTGTATCGCTGGGTGCTTTCCATCATCACCCAATGCTACTGTATGGAATTCCACACCATGGAATATTTCTCCATGCTGCCATAGAATCAGCCAAGACCATCTAGAACTCTCAAGTGCAAATATTAGTTAAAGAAAAAACAGACCCTTTCCCTCTGCATCAGTGAGAATATTGTAACTATTTTCTATACTTTCTAATACATAAGAATGATGGGATATTACAGTTAATCTACAACCACTCAGTCGATACAATCGGAGCACTGCAAGATCACAACTAGCCAACACATCTTTGCATTGTTTTGCATTGGACACTACTCAAAATCCTCTGCCTCAATTATGCCTGCCTCTCTATCTTCACTGAGCTTCCCATCAGCACCTCAGGTTTGTGGTAAGTCGAGTTCATTATTAAGTCACAGTCCTATCCCTTAGTCACAACAGCCCCTCAGGTATTTATCAGAAGTCTGACAGGGGTAACACAGAATCTTCAGTGTAACCATTCATCTCTTTCCATACCTGGGCAACTGGAAGCAGTCTCCTTTCTCCCTACCAAGAGGTATATGCCAAAAAACTCTTACATTTGTCCCCAACATAGGCATTTGTTTTTGGGAACCATCTCAGTAACAGTCACAGGAAAAACCTGCCACAGCAACAAAAGGGTGATAACATTTCAAAGGCTGCATTCTCCTTAACAGATATTGGGCCTGATTCTTACCTTGGCGGTCGGCGGAGAGGCGGCGGTTGGACCGCGAACAGACCGGCGGTCCAAAAAATGGCATTCTGATCGCGGCGGTCACCGCCGCGATCGACCGCTACTTCCCCACTCCGACCGCCACGGCGGTCATGACCGACGGGCTGGAGTTCGCACACTCCGGCCCGGCGGTCGACCCAAGACCGCCAACCGTATCATGACCCTGCTTACCGCCGCGGTTTTTGGCGGTCGGGAACCGCCATGCGAACCATGGCGGTAGGCACTATCGGGGCCAGGGAATTCCTTCCCTGGCACTGATAGGGGTCTCCCCCACCCCCCACTGCCCCCCACGAGTCCTCCCCCCACACCCTCCACCCCCCTGCCACCCCCCAGAGGTGGTACAAACCCCCTGCCCCCCCCACCCCGACATGCACATACACGCACCCCGACATGCACGCACCCCCAACATGCACGTATGCACACCCCCTACACACACACATACACAACGGGGGCACATACCCGCACACATACATGCCGACATGCGCACCCGCCGAACTACACACATTGCCCAAAGGCACAGCAGCACCCCCCGCCCGCATGCACGCACTCACACACCCCCTCTACACACCCCCATGCACGCACACATCACACAACACCCCCCCACCCCCTCCCCTCACGGACGATCAACTTACCTTGTGCGTTGGTCCTCCGGGAGGCGACGGGAGCCATAGGGACGTGACCGCCAACAGAAGACCGCCAACAGAAGACCGCCACACAGAAATGTGGGTCGTAATTCTGGGGGCGGTGTTCTGCTGGCGTGGCGGTGGAGGTTGACCAGTCTCCACTTTCCCGCCGACCGCCAGTGTGGCTGCTGGCGGTATTCCGGCGGAACGCTCCCAGCGGTCGGAATACGCGCAGCGGCATACCGCCGCGGTCGGCGGTCTTTGCCGCAGCGGTAACTCGGCGGTCTTGCGAAAAGACCGCCAAGGTCAGAATCAGGCCCATTGTGTTCTCTGACAGTGAGGATAAGAATGATACTTTTGGTGGTGATAGTATTTTGCGTTTTGCTACTCCCAAAAATCCAATTGCATGTGCTCCCTCTTCAAGATGTACTTGCAAGAAAATGGTCATAGGTTACTGAGCAGTGGGAAGATCCATTATTGATGGAGCCTAGCACCAACTGCAGTGGCGGAACAAGAACTTATTACTGGACCTGTTGAACCTTGAGCCTCTGCTACAATTTACCATCAACAGTGACACTTCGCTCAAGGAGTGGGGAGCAACCATCAGTTCACATTACCGTTGCTGATAATTCAGTTGGTGCTGCAAGAATTTGGCAACCTCATTAGCAGAAAATCAGTGCTCATTCCCACTGATAACATTACTACAATGTATGCCATTCAGAAACCTGCGGCCATGCTCTTACCACAGTTGTCCAAGCTAATGCAGACAATTTGGCAATGGGCCATTCTTTATCATGTCCTCTGTCTAGTGGGACACCTCTCTAGAGTGGACAATTATTTTATGTACCTGCTCAGCAGGATGTGTAAACAAAGATACAAATGGGCAGTCAACACCCAAGTGCTTCAACAGTACTTCTAGAGTTGGGATTCCTAGAAGTAGACCTGTTTGCCATGTGCGAGAACATAAAATGCAAAACATTAACTTTAGGTGCTCCCACTAACTACCTAGACCGCAAACTTTTAAGGCTGATGAAATATCTTCACGAGGGAACCTATGCAAGGGTCAGGTGGACCCAGGAAGGCAATCTTACATCCTCAATTTCTATTGCTAGAGGGGTTAGATAGGTGTGTGTTTTGCCCCCCATCCTGTTTAGCCTCTATATTAATGGTGCAGTAGATCAACTAACTTGGTGCAGTCATGCTTCCAAGCTAACGTGAGTACCTGTTCCAATCCTCATGTTTGCAGACAATACTTTATTGATATCAAGAACTACAATGGGACTCCAGAATGAACTAGATGCATTTACAATGTTTTGCGAGATGAGGGGGCTTGAGATTAATTCAGATCAAATTAAGTTTATGGCCTTAAATCCACATAAGAAATTTAGACGGAACATTAGTATTGGGGGTGTACCTATTGAACAGGTTAGCCAGCTTGATTATCTGGTGATAAGATTATCTGATAATCTCTCATGGTCAACGTAAATCAAGAAGAGTGCTGTTTCCCTTCAGCAGTGGTCAGTGGCGATCAGAAGGAAAATGAAAAATTCTATGGGAGGGCAAATTTTGCCAGCTATTATGGTATATAAAGCTGCTGCAGCGACAGCTGCAACTTATGGTGCCGAACTTTGGGGGTATTGTAACTCTCAGAATTTGACCTTGGTAGAAAATACTTTCTTACGTTCTTGCTTTATTTACCAGCTAGCCCACCACTTATTCCCCTTATATTCGATTTGGCACTTAACCAGATGCACAAAGTAATTGCCTTGAGACCACTCATATAATGGGTGCACCTCTGGTCCTCTGGTTCCTTATCTGAGTCATTAATACTTTACAGTGTGGTATTAATACTGGATACTGGATCAAAATGGAGGAGGTATGGCGATCTCCCCAGACTATAACAAGAGATGTGATCTTGCGTATAAAGCGATGTTATTGGGAGGCGGTTTTGATTGAGGCATGGCTTAGCCAGATATCAGGCAGCAGAACGTACCGATTTTTAAATCACAAATGCTCACCAGCGATTGAGCACTACATGGATAATATACAACTGGCCCAGTCTAAAAGCCTTTTTATTAATTTTAGATGGGGGATCTTGCCACTGAACTCTTTTACTATGGGTTGGAACAAAGCCAGCTATGTGTCTAGCTTTCAATATTACTGTCCGATGCAATTCGAGACCCTCGCCCACTTTGTATTCTTCTGCCCAAGTTATTTAACACCTAGGAGGAAGTGGATCATCCCCCTATGCAGGCTTTTTGGTGTAAGGACTCACAGGGAATCACTTTGCATATTGACAAGTGACTCCAGTGAAAAGGTTGTGTTTGCTGTAATCAGATATTTGCAAAGTGCTTGGTCCGAGACATCTAGGGGGTTTTGCACTCGGGTGGTTCATAACCTTTTACCGTGACTGCTGGCTGGAATTGTGCTTTATTGGAGTCTGAGGATGATACCAGACAGTGATGGACTCATCAGAGAAACTGCCTGTGAGGCCCTACCTACTTAGTGATATTATGGACTTTGATTTTAACCATGTTTTATGTATTTGAAATATGCTTTTTATGAACAGTATGCATTTATTTGGTTTGTGTATTGCTTTTATGGCTTTCAGCCGAAATAAAGCTAAATTATTATTATATTATATTGCCATAATCAAGTCTGGAAGTTACAATAGTATGGACAATGGTCTCTAAATGGTATTCTTGGACTAAATGCAAGACTTGAGTTTAGCAATGTAAAGAAAAAAAATGGCCTGACTTTGAGGTTCAAAGAAAGATCAATATCAAATTTGATACCTAAAATTCTTACTGATAAGGTGAGACTGGGGGAGGAAACAAGCTCATCTGGCCACCATCTGCTGGAATCTGGAGCGGACTTTCTCCCTCCCCCCCCCAAACAATATTTTTTGTTTTTTCCGAATTTCATTAATTTCATTTGAGACAATTATTGTCCATTTACTCAACCACTTCTTTGAAACACTGCTTGAACAAAGTCAATGCATTCTTGTTGTTCTTCTGAAAAGACAGGCAGAGTTGAGTGTCATCAGCATATGAGATCACTCATAAGCTCCAAGATTCAATGAGGCTAGCCAAAGACACCAAATATAAATTAAAGAGGGTAGGACTCAATAGTTTGCTGTGGGACTCCATAACAAAGCGATTTTGCAATAGATGTAAGTGTCAGAAAGTAAATGCCAGTGTTCTATCTTCAAGGAAAGATTTCAACCAAGCCAAGGCGTGACCTGAACTGAATGAGAGACCACATGAAATGCAGGTAACAGGTTGAGTAGGGCCACCATAGCCCAGAAGTACTAGTCAAGATTGTCTTTAATAAATTCTGTGACTTCTAACAGAGCAGATTCAATACTAAAATTCGGACGAAATCTGGATCGAGAGTCATGCATGAGATGGTTGGATTCCAAAAATGGGTTAGTTGCTTGCTGTTAATTATTTTCTCTCGCATCATTTACACAGCTTGCAAAAGTGAAATTAGTCTAAAATCACATGGTGTTTGGGTCAGCTTTTGGCTTTTTTAATATTGGAAGCAGAAGTGCTTGTTTCCAGCTCCTGGCAACCGTAGCCAACTCTAAGGAATTTTTCATTACATTATTTAATATAGGATTGACAGATCTGGATACTAGATTTAAGTTGATAGCGGGGGCATTGGTCAAGAGAGGATCCAGATTTACAGTTGGCAGGTTCTTTAGGTAAATCTTAAGGTAAATCCTCAAGATACAAAGGTGTAAATGTGAATAACAAAGGTCCAGAGGGAGAGCTTGAGGCATAGAGGCTAACAGTTGCACCTTGTCCTGAGAATTGAGCAAATATTGTTTGTTTTCTTATAAAAGAAGTCAGAAAGATTGTCACATAGTTTGGATGAAGGAGTGATTTTATTTTCGAGACAGTGGGAGATAGAAAAGAACCGATAATACTAAAAGGTTACAGGGCATATTAGAAGCGGATGAAATTTGATGTGAGATGTATTCACTGTGTGTCTTGCTTATAGATTTGCAAAACGTCTTTAACATATCCTTATAGTTCAGTTTTGCATCCTCTTCATATGATCTTCTCCATTTTAGCTCTAATAATTCACAAAAACGTTTTTCCTCTTAGGGGAATAGAGTGAAAGACCTCAACCATTCGAATTTTAAAGATTTTGTGCCAGGCTCTTGAGAGTTTTTGTGTCACTTCCTGAAATCTTTGATTTGTCAGTCTAGTAAAGAAACCAAAAATAGGCAGACCAAACAATTTTAAGAGCAGCTTTAAATTGAAAATTGAAAAGGTTGGAAAAAATAAGATCCCAAGTGTGGTCAGCTGTATGAGTAGAGCCAGACTCTAATTATTTTAAATTGACACCTTCTAATAATGCCTTAAATTAATTGGCTGCAGTACAATTCCGATATTTTATATGCAAGCTAAAATTACCTGGTACCATGAATTTAGAATGATAAAGAGATATTGTCCAATTACATTAGCAAACTATTGTAGGGAACCAGTATTGCAGTCTGGAGGTCTATAAATTGGGGCACTTAATAGAGAGAAATATGGAGGCAGTTTCATTGTAAAGATCTGCTCTTCATTATTTCTAATTACACTGATTTATGAAGTAGAATATGTAAAATTAGATCTATTTTACTTACAACAATTTCACCTCCCACTTTGCCCTCCCGGCTTAGGTGTTGTATTAGAAAACAAGGGGTGTTGCTTGCACAATACCTGGTGTAGATGTATCCTTCAACAAGGTTCCAGTTAGGAACATAAAGTCACACTTATCTTCAAGAAGTAAGTTATAGATAGTTAAGGCATGTTTGGGGAAGGATCGATAATTGATGAGAAGTTGAAAAAGAAACAGCCATAGAAGCAGCATAGTTAAATACACTATTATTCAAGGTATTGGTGTTAATTATAGATGTATATGACGTGTGCTGACTAGAAGCATGGGCATCAAGAGTGGATTTACAGGCTGTACGGGTGTACATATGGCCGTCACCAAAATCCAAATTACATTTGATTTGTGTATTACAATCATTTCTTCCCTGGAAAAGACCTGAAAAGGGAAGTTCGGCCAGGTCACAGCAGCTTGGCTGGCGCAGAAGGTGATCTGGGCACGGACAGGTGTAGACAGGGTAGCCTTTGGCACCCCATCAGCATGCCCACTGCGCACGTCTGCTGCACGTTTGTGTCATGGTCCTGCTTTTATCCCCAAGAGATTGCTCTGATGTTGAGCAGGCTACAACCACTAGAACACCACTAAAACAAAATGGCACCTCTGTGGTGAAAAGTTCTCAAAATGTGTAAAAGACAAATGTTCCTGCCGAAAATAAAGTTAAAAATGCCATTCACCTCTCCTCCAACCCCTTTTAACAGATTTCCTCGAACAATTAAAAGGTATAAAAACATTTAGCTGTTCAAACATGCAATTACCAGGCAATTCAGCCACTGCACATCTGTGCCATGGCCCTCTTTTAATGCTCAAAAGACCTCTCTGACATTGAGCAGGCTCCAACCACTAGAGCACAATGAAAACAAAATGGCACCTCTGTGGTGGAAGGTTAGGCCAGAAGGCCTGTGAAAACTCATACAAACATTAACTCCCATTGTAGACCGTCACATTCAACTTGATAATGCACAAATTATTCTAAGCTGTAAGTGATTAGCGCTCACCTCATTATGCACACTTGTAATGCAACAGTATTAAGCAATTATATCGCATCTCTACTGACATTTTTTCAAAAAGCCCCTCTTTAGCCTAATCATCCAAGTTTTCTGTGTGGCCTTTAGCAAGCTTTTCTCAGTGGTCTTTACAGTGAGCCTTCTACAATTAAAGGTCAAGTTATCTTACAAATGTTTTCTTAACAGGTATTCGTCCCTGGAATTCTAGGTTCATCACTGATCTTGAAGTTATCTCCAAGATCAGTGCCCCAAATACCCTACCGAGATAAATAATGGTCAAGGGAAACTCCTGCCAATCGTTTTGGCAGGTCTCAAGTGTGCCACAGAAATTATTTTGTGTCTGGTGGTTGCAAAATGTACTGTTTGGAATAAGGATAGTCACTGAGGAGGGTCGCTTACATTTCAAGGCCTTCTATAAACGTCCTCTGTCACCAGATGGAATCGGACTGCTCTGCAATGTAAAGCGCTGCTGCCCCTGCTGTAGTTCCGCATTGATTGATGTTGTGCAGTGGGTTTGGTTTTCTTTCATTGTCCCCCCCCACCAACCTCTCTTGATACAAAAAAGGGCTCCAGATGGCCATCACAGTACCCATATAGGACAATGATTCACAAGGTGCCCTTTTAGAAACCCAAATGTTTTAGGCCACACAGTTTTTGAGTACTTCACTCCAGCTGACCACACCCCTTCTGTCATTGTGCCTTCAGCATCATGTCCAGAACTGGCCTAGAGCAAGAATGTGGGAGAGCAGCAACAGACTCTTCCCTCCCTCCCCTTGATTTGATGCGGTAGGGGTAATAGACCCACAGGTCCTGCAGATTAAGAAGTTGCAGGAAGACACTATTTGATATTTATTGCACTTAAGAAAAGGCAAGGCTAACTTTTTTTCTGTAAGGGTACTGTAAGAGATTGAGTTGTTGGTTGACTGGGGTGTGAGCCCTGGTCAAGCTGCAACCACAATCCTTGTCGGGGTAAGAGACAAGTCAACCCTAAATTAACCTGTGCTCAACCCTCTGGTAGCCTGGCACAGAGCAGTCAGGCTTAGTTAAGAAGCATTGCTTAAAGTAGTTGTGCAACACTTCTATCAGTAATAAAGTGAAAACACCACACAAAAAGGATCCCACACCACATTTTTTATAAATAAAACCAGACCAAAATGAAAAAAAACACTTATGAGTAGAACTGGAGATAAGCAATTCTAAATATTTCAGGGAAAATAGCACCCAAGAGCACAAAGCTTCAACTGTGGGTATCTGGTTGCGTAGGACTTGGACCACCTCAAGTTCAGGCCAACCGGGGTGCATGAGCCATCTAAAGGCACTCACTTAGCCCAGCTGCACAAAGCACCTTAAACCTGGTTGGTAGAGCATTGCAAGGGTCCACGGCGAAGATAAGTTGTGCAGCCAAAGCAATGCTTTGATTGCAAGATGCTGAGATGCAAGGATCCCATCAAAGAGAGCTTGTGATACGAAGTCCAACGCTGAGGATTTTTTGCACAGTCTGGCCCAGGCGTCAGTTCCTAGGAGCTGCAATGCGGAGTCTGGTGACATTGTTGAAGCTGCCATCGAGGGATGCGAGGGCCTGCGCTGAGGGTGCATGACGCAGTGGTGGTTCTGATGATATGGTGGGCTGCAATGGAGGTCTTTGAGACAGAGGAGAGCCAAGCCAGTGGCGGCAATGTGTCAGTTCTGCTCTGAGCTGCGCCACACAGCAGTAGAGATCCATTTGTTCCGCTGGGTCCACAAATGCTGACAGAGAATCGTAACTCCATTTCCAAGGGTCCAGACTTCTGTGTTACCACTTGGCAGGGTAGACTCCCAGATAGCTGAGTTCAGGTGCTGGAGTTGCGGTTTTTGGAGCCTTCTGCCTTGAGGCTCAAGTCAGGAGGCCAGCCAACTAGCCTTTGGAGCCACTCTGGGTCCTAGACTCAACAGATTGAGGTCCCGTCCTTCTCACCCAGGCAAGAGGGCAGCAGTCCTTCAGAGCAGCTGTCCAGCAGAGTGGCATTCCCTTCAGCAGCTCAGCAGTTCATCTTCCTGGTACAGTATCTACAGGTCCTGAAGTGTACTGAAGAGTTAGTGGCTGAGGTCCAATATTTATACCCAGTTCTGCCTTTGAAGTGGAAGAAGCTTCTAGAGGAAAGACTTAAGTGCACAGGTGCCCTGCCTTCTTTGCCCCCGCCCCAGACTAACTACAGGGAGTATGCAGTCCTTTGTATGGATACAGGACATAGCCTGTTCAAGTGTAAGAGTGGGGCTGGGTCCAGCTCCACAATCGCATCCTGCCTGTGAAGGCCCATCTAGGGACAACTAAGATCCCTATCCTGTGCCTCCATTTAGGAGTAATACACAGACCCCAACTGCCAACTACACTATAGGAAAGTGCCCTCTTTCTTGGCATGGTTACCCCCATTTTCTGCATGTTATCAGTGTGCTTGACTGTGTTCATTGGGATCCTGCTAACCAGGACCCCAGTGAATATGCGCTCTCCTCTACATCTGGTTGCTAGTAACCTTTTCTTCCCACAATTGGCATACTGCCCCCCCCATATAAGTTCCTAGTATATGGTACCTAGGTACCAAGAGCATTGGGGTTCCAGGGGATTCCTATGGGCTGCAGCAGTTATTCTGCCACCCATAGGGAGCCCATGCAAAGGGTTCTGCAGGCCTGCCATTGCAGTCTGCGTGAACCGGATGCACGCGCCCGGTTTCACTGCAGGTCACTGCACCAGGTCACTAAATCACCCCTATGGTAGGCCCTCTCAGCCCAGAGGGCAGGGAGCAGGTACCTGTGTGTGAGGGCACCCCTGCACTAGCAGAGGTGCCCCCACAAACTCCAGCACCGTGTTACTGGACTGTGAGTGCGGGGACCCCATTTTACATGTGTACTGGACATAGGTCACTACCTATGTCCCTCTACATAATTGTAACTCCGAATCTGGGCATGTTTGAAATCAAACCTGTTGGAATCATACCCCAATACTGTTGCAAGTATTGAAAGTATGAGTCCATGCATTCCGGGGGCTCCTTAGAGAACCCCCAGCATTGTTACCACCAGTCTTACAGGGGTTTCCGGAAGCCCAGCTGCTGCCACCCCTCAGACAGGTTTCTGCCCTCCTGCCGCGTGATCTGATCAAGCCCAGGAAGGTAGAACAAAGGATTTCCTTTGGGAGAGGGAGGTAACACTCTCTCCCTTTGGAAATAGGTGTGACTGGCTTGGGAGGGGTAGCCTCCCTAAGCCACTGGTTTGCTTTGAAGGGCACATTTGGTGCCCTCCGTGCATAAACCAGTCCACACCAGTTCAGGGGCTCCCAGTCACTGTTCTCACGCGAAACTGGACAATGGAAAGGGGAGTGACCACTCCCCTGTCCATCACAACTCCAGGGGTGGTGCCCAGAGCTCCTCCAGAGGGTCCCTGGGTTCTGCCATCTTGATTCCAAGGTTGGCAGGGAACTCTGGGAGCATCTGAGTGGCCATGCCAGGCAGGTGATGTCCGAGGCACCCTCTGATAAGTGGTTAGGCGACCAAGCCCTCTCGTTGGGCTGTATAGGGTCTTCCTCTGGGGTGGGGCCTCAAATTTGGCTTGCAAGATTCCAGCAGCACTCCTCTGCAACCTCTGCTTCAACTTCTGCCCTCCGGAACCGCGACTGAACCCTCCAGGAACCTACAAGTTGCAGATCAACAAGGAAGAGTCTTCTGCAACATTGTATCCAGAATTCCTGCCAGCTTTGCAACATTTCCCCGGCTGTGCATCCTCCGAAAACTGCAACTCTTATGCCTGCACAAGAAGAAGGAATCTCCCTTGGGGTGAAGACATCACTTCCCTGCATCCGCAGGTACCTGATTGCAATGACGACCGGCTGCATGGATCTCCCCTCATCCTGAGTGGTGTGGATCCTGCATCACAGTGGTGGTCCGGAGAGTTACCCTTGGTCCTCCCTACCAGCTGTCGCACTTTGGTGCAAGACAGCACCCCTGTGCACTGCGTCCTTTGCAGCTACCAAGGCCTGTTTGCTTCACCTCCAAGGTGAACTTCAGGCAACATGTAGCTACAGCCCCCAGCACTCCCTCCTGCAACTCATGGGCCTCTGTGTAGTCATTCGGTGATGTGGGAACTTCTTTGGTGCTGTGTGGGCTGCTTCGGCGACTTGTGTCCCTGCCACGTGGGACAGATATGGGTGCTGCCTCTGCTCCTGTGGGTCTTCTGTGACGCAGAGAGTCCCCTGTTTCTCCCCCTGCTGGGTATAGTCCTCCTGGACCTTGCTGGTTCCTGGCAGTGCCTCTTTTCCTGGAACCACGATTTTGCCTTTGCCAAGGCTTGTTAGTGGAAATCCTTCATCCACACCCATCTGAAAACCAGCTTCCAGCATGGGACACCTTTTGCATGCATCAGGAACTCTTCTCCAGGTGCAGTGCTGACTTGTCTTTCTTTTTCATGGACCAACTCCAAAAGGTACCTCTGGGTGGGTAGTATCTCCTACTCCCCCTGGACACCACAGACACTTCTGGACTTGGTCCCCTCTCTCCACAGGTCTCCATCTTCGGCAATCCACTGCTGATTTCTTGCAGGCTGTTCTGGGAGTCTTTGTTTTCTTCTTTTCATCCTTTGGGGTGGTTCTGGGGAAATCAAGTGTTTTACCCCTGCATTCCTGGTCACTGGGGGTACTGTATTACTTACCTGTGTGGTTTCTTAGTACTCCCAGCTCCCCTTTACACGATTTACTTAACTAGGGGGGGGGGGCCTGTGTTCACATTCCACTTTCTTAGTATGTGGTTTGGGTTCCCCCTAGGGCCACCGTTGCTTATTGCTATTTTACAATTGTTTTCCAACCTTTTTATGCCTCTTACTGTTTTTATATATATATTTTTATATATATATAATCAAAACAAATCACTTTCAGGGTTAGTGACGCATAATTTATGCAAAAAAGAATCGACAACTCTGTGTAGTTCCCAGGTTTAGGTGGAGAGCAGCTCTAGTAAGGAGCACTCTGCAACACCAGCGACACTCTAGATTTGCTCACCTCAAATGTCTGTTTATGTAGCAAAGTTTTTAAGCATAGGATTAGCACAGTGCTATCCATGCCGAGTTAGATAGTGACAAAGTCTTTTGCCGTTTGTACAGCAAAGTCTTTAAGCATAGGTTCGACACAGTGTCAACCTTGCCGAGCTGTAAAATGACAAAAGCCATTTACCACTCCAGGCACAGTATTACAGCTTTCGACTGGTAAAATACCGTCCAAGCCAACCTGGAATGAGTAAAAGCAACCCTGGACACGTGTTTCGCTCTCATTAGAGCTCATCAGAGACGTTTAGCTTTGTCCAGACACAAGGGAGCATCCAGTATAAGTCAAAACAAATCCCTTTCAGGGTGAGAGTGATGCATAAATTATGCAAAAAAGAATAGAGAACTCTGGGTAGTTCCCAAGTTCAGGTGGAGAGCAGCTCTAGTAAGGAGCACTCTGCAACACCAGCAACACTCTAGATTTGCACCTCAAATGTCTGTTTATCTACAAAGTTTTCAAGCATAGGATTAGCATATTGGAGGGTTTCCTCTAGTCTTTTCTGATATTGTGTTCCTAAAATAAGGTACCTTTATTTTTGTACAACCAAATGTTTTCTTTCTTGTGTGTAAGTACTGTGTGACTGTAGTGATATTACATGAGCTTTGCTTGTCTCCTAGATATGCCTTGGCTGCTCTCCATAACTACCTCTAGAGAGCCTGGCTTCTAGACACCACACACCAGGCCAGCTTCCTGCATACACCCAGTAATTTGTCCTAGAGACAGGCTGCAGGCACATAATAATTAAGGCAGGAAAATGCCAACGTTATAAAAGTGGCATTTTCAAAACTGTAATATAAAATCCAACTTCACCATAAGTTAGGATTTTCCATTACAATTCCAAAAACATCCAACAGGAATGAGTTGCCTGTTCCCATTTGGAAGTTACAGCTTATTACATGTTATGAGGTAACAACTGTGTTATCATTTGGGAGAGGTAGACCTTGCAGTAGGGAAAAACAAATTTAAGAGGTTTTCTTTACCAGGGCATGTAAAACTAAAAATTACGTGCTCCACCTTTTTAAATACAGTTGTCCCTGACCTCTGGGTATCAAGGCCCATCCTTGGAGTTCCATATGTATTTAAAAGGAAGGTTTGGGCCTGGCAAAACAGACCTGAGACATGGTTCAAGTGCTACTTTAGAGGTTCACACAACCAGTGTGCCAGGCCTACTAGTAGCATTTTGTTTACAGGCCCTGGGCACAGGTGGTGCACTTTGCTAGGGACCTCAAGTCTTTTAAATATGCTAATTGGATGTGTAGGAAGCTGGCTCTGTATATACTATATCAAAATGAGATATATTTTGCACAGGGTCCAGGATTCCCGCAATAATAGAAAATACTAATGCTCTATTTGTGGTATTGTGGTCAAGCAGTTAGGCTTATCAGAGAGTAGTGTTAAATATTTGTTGTACACACGCAAGCAATAAGTAAAAACACACACTCAATGACTTAACTCCAGACGAGTAGGTTTTTATATAGAAAAATATTATTTGGGGTGGCTGGGTGCAGTGTGCAAACAGGATGTCGGGTTCTCAATAGAACTCTATGGAGGGACATGGGGGGGTCCTTTAGACGCTGCAGGCAGGTCACAGGGTGCTTCTCGGGCAAGCCACTGACTGGGCAAGGGTGAGGGCCGCCTGCTAGTTGTTGCTGCACTGGTGGTCAGTTTCTCTCGGGCCTGGGGGCTGTGGGTACAGTGCTTCTCCAGGTGATGGATATCTTTGTCCCGGGCAGTAGCGGTCAGGGCAGTCCTAGGGATTCCCTCTGCAGGCATCGTCGTGGAGGTTTGGAGAGGTCAGCCCAGGGTGGACACATAGTCAGAATCGCCTGGGGATCCTCTTTGGCTAGTTGGTTTCTCGGGACACATGCCAGGGACGTAGGGTGTACAGAAGTTGGGGACTCACGCCTTTGGAGTCAGGTGGGAGTCCTTTAAAGATGGTTTCTTGGTCTTCTTGTTGGTCCGGTCCGCTGTCCATTGGAGTTTCTTGGTCCTCGGTGATGAAGGCAGTCCCCTGGAGGCTTTTCAGGAGTCGCTGGTCTTGCAGAACACGTTGCTTATTCTTTTGCAGCTTTTTAAAGCAGGAGACGGGCTGGTAGGGCTGGGAACAAGTCAGTTGTTTCCTTCTCTTCTTTGTGGGCTTTTGGGCGCAGCAGTCCTTCTTTCTTGAGGTCGTCAGGAAATTTGAAGAACTGGGTTCAGGGTCACCCCTAAATACTAAATTTAGGGGTGTGTTTAGGGTCAGGGGGTAGTAGCCAATGGATACTGTTCCTGAGGGTGGCTACACCCTCCTTGTGCCCACTCCCTCTGGGGAGGGGGCCACATCCCTATCCCTATTGGTCCTAATCCTCCAAAGCAAGATGGGGGATTCCTCATGTAGGGGGTCACTTCAGCTCTGGACACCTTAGGGGTGGTCCTGGCTGAGGGGATGACTCCTCCTTGTTTTTCTCATTTTCCTTCTGGACTTGCCACCAAAAGTGGCGACTTGTCCGGTGGGGGGCGGGCATCTACACTGGCTGGAGTGCTTTGGGGCACTGTAGCACCAGGCTTGAGCCTTTGAGGCTCACTGCCAGGTGTTACAGCTCCTGCAGCAGGAGGTGTGAAGCACCTCCACCCAGGACAGGCTTTGTTTCTGACCACAGAGTGCACAAAGCCACTCACCCTATGTGGTCAGAAACTCGTCTAGAAGTAGCAGGCTGGCATAGACGTTACATAGCCTTACACTAGCAGTAGGGTTAACTTACAGGTGGCATCTCTAAGATGCCCTTTGTGTTCATTTTTCAATAAATCCCACTCTGGCATCAGTGTGGGTTTATTGTGCTGAGAAGTTTGATAACAAACCTCCCAGTATTCAGTGTAGCCATTATGGTGCTGTGGGGTTCGTAATGACACTCCCAGACCATATACTCAGTATGGCTACCCTGCACTTACAATGTCTAAGGAATTGACTTAGACACTGTAGGGGCATAGTGCTAATACAGCTATGCCCTCATCTGTGGTATAGTGCACCCTGCCTTAGGGCTATAAGGCCTGCTAGAGAGGTAACTTACCTATGCCACAGGCCGGGGTTGGTGGACATGGCTCTCTGAGGGGAGTGTCATGTCGACTTTGTCTTTTCTCCCCACTAGCACACCCAAGCTGCAAGGCAGTGTGCATGTACTGAGCTACGGGTCCCATTTGGTGGCATAATACATACTGCAGCCATTAGGGACCTTCCCTAGCCACAGGACCCTTGGTACAAGGGCTACCTTTTCACAAGGGACTTAACTGTGTTCCAGGGCTGTGCAAATTGTGGAACCAAAGGTACAGTTTTAGGGAAAGAACACAGACGCTGGGGCCTGGTTAGCAGGGTCCCAGCACACTTCCAATCAAAGCTGGCATCAACACTAAGCAAAAGGTGGGGGGTGACCATGCCAACAGTGGCATTTTCCTACAGGATGTAACACAGTGTTACCATGTTTTGAGCAGAGAGCACAAGCCCATTAGCACTGGTTAGCAATGGTAAAGTGTACATATTCCTAAAGCAAGCAAAAATGATTCGGCCAAACTGGAGGGCTAAAGGTTAGGAGGAAACCATGCCAAGGATGACAGGTCAAACAGGTACACAAAGCCCTTAGCTGCTTATTTACAGAATAGGGAACACCACCCTACCTTTTAAATCTCAGATCCTAAAGCTTTTATGGAAGGGGTAAAAAGAGTTATCCTGTGGGAGCCTAACCCCAGTAATTTCCTAAACCCCAGTAGCCTCCCTAGCACAGTGTTTACCTTGGGCAATTCGGCTCCAGGATTTCTCGTTGATCTAGCAGGAGGAAACACCCCTATCTTTCAGTCTATCAATTATTCCGCTGAGTAGAATCTGAAATTAGAAACCGAGACCACTCAAAATCATGAGTTCTAGGTCAGAATTGACTTTAAAAGATTCTATGCACCATATTAATTGAACGATACAGGAAAAAATGCATTGCTTGCCATAAAGGCTCAGATACAGTATACATAACTACAGTCTCATCATAAAAATCCTTAGTTCAGCAATTTAATGTCTCCAAATACTAGGTATGAAACTCATAAAGAGTACTGACATCATCCTAAGTGAGTAAAAGGAAGTCTCAAAATAACCAGACTGATTCTAAGGGGGAAAAGAAGATGCTGCCCCCAGTCCTTCAACTCCAGGAGCGTTTATGCACAATCTGAGTATAGCAGCTAGCAAAACCACAATTTCAGCATCTTATGATCATGGTTAGATTACATTGACAAATCAAAATCATCTTATTAATGAATCCATCTGAGGACAAACCCATTTCTTAAGGTAAGAGAAATCTTCTGCTTGCTTCCTCAGTCACTGCACTCCGGAGATGGACCTCATAATATGAAACATTTCTCAAACAATAGCTCATATCCCAGTGAATATACCAGTGAGCTGGTTTAAAGAATTAGATGCGCTCCTCAGGGAGCTCCTATGGGACGGGAGCTGACAGCGAACATCTCTTAATCTCAGCTGCCCCACTGATGGAGGTGGATTGGGAGTACGGATTTTGAATTATATTACCTGTCGAGCCAGCTTCAGTGGGTAGCCAGATGGCCCGTGGGCGGGAATCGGTTATACTTGACCACAGACCGGGGCCATGTCAGAGTAGATCTGTTTCTAGAGCGGATGCTCAGCCCCCAGATCACCCTACCGGCACGAAATGGCGTGCTGACAGTGGCCCTGTCCTGCTGGAGATGGTGCCTGAGATGTACGGGTGTGACTGTTGCCTACTACCCTGAAATACAACTGACGGGGATACCCTTGGGGACATCGACTCACAATTTCTTGAGGAGCCAAATGAGGACCTGGATCTGGGCAGGGTTGACGACACTGGGGGATTGTTTCCGGGAAGGGGTCCTATGGCCATTCATGGATTTGGTTGAGGAGAGTGGAGTCCCAGGGGGGCAACTTCTCTTGTACCAGACGCTGACGCATGCTATAAGGGGACTCTGGCTCACAGTGAACGCAGAACCAGAGGTGCATAAAATACTCCAACTCTTATTGACAATGGGAGAGGGTGCCCATTCGGTGACCAGGCTCTATAGAGCCCATAGCGAGATGACCCTGAAGTCTTTGCAGGCATTAAGAGTGAAATGGAAAGGGACACTGGGCAAGGAGATAATGGGCACAGAGTGGCAGAAAGTGCTGGCAAACCCTGTAGGGCATCGCATAACACACGTCTCCGCTACATCCAATATAATTATATACACAGAACATATCTCACTCCACATAGACTCAGGGTAATATATGGTGGCGAACCCAGGGAATTCCCCAGGTGCAATACTTTAGATTCAGATTTTGACCACATGACATGGGGGTGACCCGAGATACAACGGTGCTGGCAGGGGGCATTGGGAGCTTTGTGGAGGGTCCTAGACGAGCGGCTGGAGCTGGATCCTTCCCTCTGCCTACTGAGGCTATACTCCAGACCCACCTCTAGGAAGGTTGGCAGCAGGTTCTTGGACCTAGCCGTGGTGCTGCTCAGGTGTCAGATTGCCATGGCCTGGAAATCACCTACGGGCCCGGACCTGGTGGACTGGAGACAAGATGTATCAGTCTGGGCACAGGCTGAGCTGCTTACGCTGTGGAGAGAGGAGGCTCGGGGAGTGCATGCAAGTCCTATTGCTCCCTCGTGGGCCGGGGTGCTGGAGGCATGGGAGACACAGAGACGGGGGTAGGTGGGGACCTGGAAGCCGAGGAGGTTGTGCCTTGCTAGAAGTGGGCTCCATCCCTAAATTGATGGAATATAGGGGAAGTGATGTAACCCATGTCATTAAGCAGAGATCACTTGGTGTGCATTACTGGAGGTAGATGGACAGGGGCCACAGCTTTGACATCACAACATCTATACTGCCTCAACCAGTAAACCCTAGACAACATCTATAGCCGGTCGGGGGGAACTGTACTCCTCTACTGGGGAGAGATAGGGGTCTCTGTAAGGATACTGATCTCCCAACTCAGATATCCCGGCTAGTCTTGAATACCTCATTTACACCACAGCATGGAACAGCCTCTCCAGCGCATTGTTGAATGTTGCCTTTTGTTGTGTTAATGGTGTGAATGGTAATATTAAGGATGATAGTGCATGACTACTAACTAAAGTGGGGTAGTTGTTGCAAGACTATGCGAATGAAGATTTATATACTGAATATACTGGATGCCATCAGTAAACCCAGAGGGGTCGCGATAGAACTGTAATAACATTGATCGGGACCAGCTGAAATGTCGGAACTTTCGCATTTACCATGCAACAGGAGATACTACTCCAATCCAAGAGTTGTACATAATTTGCAAAATACCAATTAACGAAGTTTGAAAAAAAAACTCATCAGAATTTCCAGCAGAAAACCTTCAGTATGATTTATCATGTACACCTTAAAAGTTTAATTCACAATACATGTTTCTAATACATTGTCCTTTTGTGTCCTAGCATTCTGTGCTCCATGGAAACTGTGGAAAAACTTGCAGTGGGCCACTGATTGGTAGGGGCGATGAGCAGGACATCGGAAACTGCATCCATATTAAATGAATGGTATCTCACATGAAAATGTGGCATAAGTACACAACATTAATAATCACACTTCTAAGCAAAGTAATAAAATCATTTTAAGTGCAGCATCATTAGTTCATCAGTTACAACCAGATATGTCATGAAAATCATTAATTTGCAAAAATATGTTGCACCTGAAATTGCACATAAAAAAAAAAACTTGTACTACCTCACTAGGAACACCACTGCCCCCTTCATGGGACCTGAAATTTAAACTCACTCAGCTTATAAGAGCCCCATTTGAGACACTACACACTTGTCCACTATAGTTCCTCTCCTGGAAAGTGGAGTCCCCATTGTGATCACTTCCCTCCATAGTATATGTGAACTTTAAACTCTAAGAATTGAGGGGTCATTTATCCAAGTGCATAAAGACTGGCTTATCCTCATAACACACTGTTGTTTTCTGTCAAATTCTATCTCACCTAATCAAACCATTGATTAACTCTTTTTTTCCAACAATGGTCAGTTAAAGAACCAGCTTTACACACTTTCGTCGTTAAAAGAGCCCTTATGTAGTACATTGTTCTTTCCAAATCTATTTGGATACCAAAACGCTCTTTGCCCCTGTTCACCAACCTCAGTTTTGGAAAACCAGTTTCGAAGACCAGCCTTTTCATGTAGATTGTCGAATACATTCAGATATGTTAAGCCAGCACTCTTTGCCTAGGACAGAGACTGCTTGTAGGAAGGAAGCCACACCGGCTTTCCTAAGCAACACATCGCCCTCAGCCATCTGTAAAGTTACAACATGATCTGCTTTTCGCACATTCAGTAAGAATTACAGTGGGGACATTCATGCCCGAAGGGAGCCCAAATTGCACATAGTGTAACTTCTAATTTTGTTCTGAACATCTTTCATTACCTCTTTAGGGAAATGGGTACTATTTTTCAGTCTGTTCTGAGCATGAGATATACAACCGCACATGCAGCAAACGAGAAACATTGCTTACCTGTAAAATCTGGTTTCCTGCTTGTGGAGCTCTAGGTTCATGTGCTCTCCCATATTCCTGGATGTAAGCTTTCAATAGGACTTTTGACTTTACAGCTTTGCATCTCTACGCTCACTTGTTCTCACCAGCAGTATATAACAATCTATGACAGTATATGTTCTGGTGCATTGTGAGCTTCTAGGGAGGTGGTATGGGTCACCTTGAAACAGAAACCTCTTCTTCAAGGACAAACAACTTGCAACTTCCACACCAACAGTCCAAGGCAAGAGTGTGCTCAGCATGTTATCTACACCACTACAAGCTATTGTTACAGGTAAGTAGTATTTTCCATACATAGGTTTCTTTCCAAACCAAGTTTTTAGGAAAGATTTTGAATATTTTTCCACTGCAAGAAAGCTCAAATATCTACCTAGGAAATCACTGTTACATTGTGCGATGGGTTGGGAGGGATTTCCTACTGAGATTCATGTAACATTTTTATCAGTTAGATGAATTACGATAAATACGTTTTAGGGCCCATGCTGCCTGAATAGTTTTTAATCAACTCAAAATTGCCACCATATATTTCAATGAACACAATTAACATATTTGCAAAGTTAACATACTTTGTATGACCTGCTTAGTTCCGGTTGCCTTCTGAGATTTTCTTTAATACTTTGCAGTCTGACTCGATTGTTCATGCTTCAGCCATGGGAAATCAAAACGGGGTGTTCACTTGTTATAGGCCTTTTCAACTCTTGAACAATAGACTGCAAGGGAAAGATTGAGAGAGCTCACAGGAAGACTAGGAGAGAGCAAGGGGAAGCAGATAAATGTGTCGGCCATACCTTTCCTTTATCCGTTCTGCTGAAACCGTCCGTTTTAAGATACCACCCGTTACCGAAGGGGAGACAACTATTTGAATGCTCTCTGCCAGATAATTCTCTTTAGTTTTGATTGATTGATCGATTAATTGAACTCTCGTTGGTAAAACGCCACCATTGAGAAATAAATTCACACCGGCCGGAGCTGCATTCCCATTGGGATGTCACTGTAGGAAAATAGGGTATTCAAAAGTGTTGGAAGCTTACAATGTAAATTGGATGAGGTCTGAGGTAGTCTGAAGTGCCAGAATCAAAAATGGCACCCCGCTACCTGGAGTGTTTTATAGGAGATGCAAAAACACAGTATATTTTGAAAATACGCACCAGGCACCCTAGACAGTTTGAAAATGAACGTATGACTGCCAGGTCATTCAGCTGTCACACTTTCATATTCAGTCGGTGATTTACTGCTGTTTGTAAAAAAAATTCAGGACTTTAAGAAGCAAAAATGTGAGCTAACGTGGCTGTACTATGATACAAAGTGTCTTTCGCATTTATTTTTCATATTTTTCACGTAGGTTTTCTTCTATTTTTCCATTTAACCATTTGCTATTTGTATTCATTAGGCTGCTCCAGCTACAACAGTTACGTCACCCAGTACAACCCCAGCAAAATCGGTTACTACATCGCCACCTATTGACCTTTTTGCAACGTCGTGCACAACAGGTGCAGCAAGGTGAGTTCTTGCATAGCATGAACTCCTTGAATTAGAAATAAAAACGTTAGTTTATTAGGGACTGTTATGGTGCTTTCTGTTTAAATTATGCAGTGCTTACGTTTTAGCCCATGCGAACAGATAGGTGTACCTGTGTGCTGTTAATGGCTTATTGTGTGTTGTGCAAAATACACAACGGGGGCTTTGGTTAGCTGTATGCTCATGATTGGGCGACTTTCTTGTCTTTCCTACTTAACCGGTTCCTCATTTAATGAGTTTACTCCCTATTCTTGTTTGTCCCACCCAAGTAGAGTTTCAGTCTCAGTGTGTTCTAATTTGAAGGCACGTATCTTTCCACTGCTGATGTTACACTTTGCATTGCATATGAGTTTACTCTCTCCCTCTCTGTCTATTCTCGTCTCTCCTCCCCAGCCTATTTTATTTAAATCCATCTCCTCCATTCCCCCAACATACTATCAGCACCAGCATGCCCCCCAGGCCAGGGCATGCTCTGAGGGCCGGCTGCTGCTGTATCGACAAGCGGCTATTATAAATCATTAACCATTCCAAGGTTGTTTCTCCTACATAGGCACGCATGCCAGGAGGGCATCTTTGAGGCTTTCTATACTTTAAGAATATTTAGATGCTAGCACGTCTGTTTCTAGGTCAACATACCAATTGGCTGAGGTAGGCCTTGCAAACTATGGCTGCATCTACTGGTCAATGAATTTGGCCCTGTTGATACTTTTTTTTAACCGACAATGAGTTTAGTAAGCTCCCATAAATGCTGCTTCATTGCTCCAGAATGCTTGCTCTGCTGTCTTTGATCAGTAAATTAAGTTGTTCCTTTGCATTATGCTTTGTAGTGCAGTATTATCTTCATTTTTGCTTCAGTCTCACTTGGCGTACCTTAGCATACTACATTGTAATTTTTGCTATTAATCCTCCTCAATAATTATTATAATTGTTTAAATATATATATTGCTAAAGTGGTCAGGTACAGTGCTACACAGTAGAGTGATATAGTTGGCCATATTCTAAAGAACCCTTTCCATCCCCCTGGTAGCCCTACAGTGCCTGCTTGAACAGTAAGCATGTGCATTTGTCTGCACTTGAAGGGATTGGGGTGAAAAGGGCAAGATCTTAACTGGTACTCCTGCCTATACAAACAGAACCAATTTTATTCACGTGGACACCAGCAGGAACCAAAAGATCCTTATCACCAAGCTGAATTCCCTAGGATTGCTTCTTGTCCTTGGGGCTCTACTCTCTGATGACCACACTAAAATTGACCAATATGCTGACATGACACAACTATACTTGAAACATTTCACCAGTATAGACATAAAGAGGTCGATTATGACTTTGGCAGACGGAAAAGCCCGTGCACCGAAGTTCCGATGGGTAGGTTTCTGCCAGTGCAGCTGCCTCCCCGTCTGCCCCATTATGACTTTTCCGCTGGGTCAGCGGGCAGAAACAGTGTTTTGGCCGCTGGCCCAGCAGGAAATGGCCTACAGCATTGTCGCTAGCTCCTAATAGAGCCGGTAGCAATGCTGTAGTGCGTAGGGTGCAGCAGCACCTGTTGCAAAGTTCACTGTCTTCAAGGAAAACAGTAAACTTTGCGATGGGACTGGCCAGCGGGGCCCCTGCGCCACCCATGCTAAGTGTATGGGCAGTGCAGGGTCTCCCTGTACCCTGTCTCCACCAGCAGTTTCATGGTGGTGCTACAGCCATGAAACCACTGGCGGAAAGCTGCCCTGCTGGGTTAGGACCACTAGCACTTCCAGTCTGTCCTGTAGCAGTAAAGGGGAGGTGCTGTCAGCCGAACTGGGGCGCTACAGCTCCGGTCATAATGTGACGGTTGGACCTCTACATTGGCGACGGCCTGACCCCCGTTGTGACCTAGAAAAGAGCTGAAAATTCACGTCTTTAAAGAACATTACATTATGATGCAGTAACTGTCCACTTCTGTACCCAGGACCCAATTACCTCTTTAATCCTCTGTTGACTGTATTTTTGCCTTTGGCCCTCTACAGCACTAAGTTGCCTTTTGGTCATATTACATATAAACATAAATACATACATATTCAGGAACTCTACATTTGGAAGGGTGTATCTGACAACAGCTCAACAGTACAGAATACAAAACCTTTCTAAGAGAAAAAACGAATGTATTGTGTCAGGTTTGTGCATGCACAGATACCTTACTAGTGTATTCTATGGACACTTCAATTTTGCTCACATAACTCTTTTTCGGTGCCAATGTTTACACATATTTTGCTACCACACTGCCCACTTGTTTTTTAAGGTATCGTTCTCTAGCGATGAATATGGGTACCCTTGAAGGAAACTGACTAAGCTAGTTGATAAAATTGGAACACATTACATTTTTAGATATAGTTTGAATTCTGACAAGGGTGGGAAACTGATGGCACAGATTTGTGAGCAACACAGTCAAGGAGACTCCGTTCATTGCCTGGAAGGCGGGGCTTTATTCATATCAAGTCTTTTAGTATGCAGTATTCAAATTAAATGCCTTTTTAGGTTTTGGAGTGAGCATAAATATTGGTTCCTTAGCTGGCTATGCTATCGGACTCAATCTGCATTTCACGGATGAGGGCCAACAAGACCGCAAGGGCAGAGGTTGCTTGTGTTCCCATAGAAAGAGGGATTGTCGCATAGTAGGAATGGTTGAGTTGTGTCCTACTGGACCTAGACCAATTTCATAATGTTTGGTCCCTCTCTGTAGTGACACAATGAACAAGAAATTGAATGAAAAGGTCTACAGACTAAATACAAGTGACTGAGATTAATTCAGGAATTTATGAAGCAATTAATTGATATTGTGCTTTATCCTTTCTACTTCTCCATTGACACTAGATCTGGTGAGGGTAAATGTCTAGGTTCTACAGATTGTTGTGGAATTCTCATGACTTGAAGGGTGAATCGTTGACAGTTTTGAATACCTTGTGGAAACACGTGTGCTCAACAGCTTTTCCAGTGTGTTGAGTGAATTAGCTTAACCTCTAGATCCTGTGAGAATTAATTCATTGTGATCAAGAGACTGATTCCATTCGAGGTGTGTCAAAAGTCAGTTCTATAACCTTTTCCCATGGTTCTATGCTGTGTTCATCTGTGATGATGGTGCTAATTGGTTACAATAATTAGTTACCTGAGAAATGAGACATGAGAAAATGTTATCCAGCTGGGCATGTACCCCGAGAACCAGACCTTTTTTAGATGTGACTTCTCTCAGGCAATATTCACAACTTGTAGGCAGTCATGCTGAGCAGGTGTCAAAAATACTGTCAGTCCTGAGTCCTTATACACATGGTTTCATCGTTCACTAGCCCCACATAATGCTTGTTCCTCCTTGTTACTTTGCTCAGTTGCTACTGCTGGTCTGTGGTAGTTGTACAGATAATCACCTAATTCTCAGGTTTCGACTGCTACTCAGCCATGACCCTGGTGCTGGTGCTTACCTTTTCAATTGATGGAGAACAATAGGGAAGAGATTCCTGGAGTAGTCAGTTATTGCCAAACGAGGATGTCTATTTACAAGCAGCTGAAAATAACACTCCCACAAATTTACTCTGACTTTTTTTTATCAGTCTGCCAGTAGCCCTGATAATTGCATGTCAATGTTTTATTAATATCTGTAAACTTTCCTTTCTCAATATCCTGGAGGTTTGTAGACTGATGTAAAACAGAAGCTGTTTTGTCACTTGCTGAAAAATGCATAGTGTGATGTCTTACTTTTACTTGGTATATTTTAGTTCTTGTCCACCCTGTCCTGTATTTCAAATGTTGTGTAAAGGCTAGGACTGTCATTTCTGGGGTTTTGCAACATGTCTGCCTTCAATGTCAGGAACCTTAGCATGGATAGCCATGGAATTGTCTTTAGGTGAGACTCTAAGCTCACTTTTCACATTCAAATCTTCAGGAGTAGTTCAGACTTATTGAGAGATTACCCTAGTCGTCCTGGAGTGCCTCAGTGCCAACCAGACATGTGGGCTGTGTTTTCTTGGATGACCAGTTATGGCTATGCTGCCATCCTGGAGATGGAGACTTTTTAATGTTCACTTAATCTTCCTCCCATGGTAGTAATAAACATGCTCTAAATAGAGGAAGAGAAAGAATGGGTCATAGAGATCAGAATTAAAATGTGAAATATAATTTTATCAGCACACCACTTGAAAAATAAGTGCTAACATCTGTGGCTATGCACACTTTTTAACATCACACATTCTAGCAACACTTTCTTGTGTGTAAACTACAGAGAAAAACAGATTACTCTTCCATTTAAATGAGGATGGACCATTACTTCTTACTCCAGAAGAGCACAAACCATATACTAAAAGCAGGGAATGCGAGAATCTGACCCCCTCCTAGGTAAGTGGAGTGTGTAGAGGAGTGCTGGGGTTATGAGGAAAGCACAAAGGTAAGTACCACAACACCCACCAGTGACCCTTAAGGTAGGAGTAAATTACTAGAATTTCCCCAAAACACCCACTCCGAAGAAAAGAAGAGAATTGCAAAACCCAGAGGGGAACTCCTGAAGAGGAAGGCCTGTGGAAAGAGGGGACCAAGTCCAGAAGACACAGCTGAGTTCAGTGGGGGCAGGAGTTCCTACCCACCAGGCTGAGGAAGCAGACGTTGGTCGACGGTGGGGAAGAAAAGTCAGCACTGCAGCCCTGGAGTTGAGTCGACTTCCTGGAGGATGCAAGTGATGTCCCACGCCAGAAGGAAGTTTGCAGTTGGGTGTGCATGTCCGGATTCCAACAACAAGCCTTTGTACAGGTAAAATGTGCGGTTGGCGGAAAGTGGTGCTGCTGGGGTCCAGCAAGGCCCAGGATGACTCAACCCAGGAGGTGGACCCAGAGGGGGCCCTCAGAAGTACCACAGGACGGGACACACAAGTTGCAAATGGAGCCCACGCAGCGCTACAAAAAGGGATCCCACGCCGCAGGAGAGCCAATCACTGAGCTGTGAATCACAGGAAGGAGTGCTGGGGCTGGGCTACACGATGCCTGAAGACCCCTTGGAGGAAGTACCAACAAGCCTTGCCAGCTGCAAAAGATGCAGTGCACAGGGGTACTGTCCTGTGTGGGAAGGCAAGGGCTAACAGTAGGACAGGTGGTAGAGAGAACTGAAGGGACCACTTCTGACCACCACCTGTGATATAGAATCCACGCAGTTCAGCAGGAGAGGGGATCCATGCAGCCGGTCGTCATTGCTGTTGGCCCCTGCAGATGCGAGGGGTGGGTGTCTTAGTCATTCCAAGGGAGATTCCTTCTTCTTTCCTGTGCAGACTGAAGGCGGGCAGTCCTTCGAGGATGGACGACTGGGGAAATGTTGCAGAAGCTGGAAGGAGCAGTGTAAACAATGTTGCAAGCAAAGTCTTCGTCTTTGTTGCATATTGTCAGGTCCTGAAGAGTTCAAATGCAGTTTCATTGGTCAGGAGTTGAAGTGGAGGTTGCAGAGGAGTCCTGCTGGAATCTTGCAAGCCAAATCTGAGGAACCACCCAAAAAAGAGACCCTAAATAGGGAGATTGGTCACCCAGCTGGGTGGCCACCTATCAGGAGGGGGTCCTGACATCACCTGTCTGACATGGCCACTCAGATGCTCCCAGAGTTCCCCGCCAACCTAGGATTCAAGATGGTAAAACCAGCAGATATAGATAAATTGGAAAAAGAAATAGATAGTGTTTCTCAAAAAGATCTGATTAAAAAGAACTATGAGATCTTAGACAGAATAGTGGAGGATTACCAAATCTGTTTACGTGACAAGAAATTACGTAAAGTTAAGAGATGACCTGGACTATAAATTAGGCAGGGTTTATACCTTTGCCTGTAAATATAATGTGAAGGTGCCAGACACAGGTGAGGATCTAAGTGATACTGATCTGTCCAATGGGAGTTCTGTAACTGCATTGAATAGTATGACATCAAATGAAACTGGTTAATCTAAATCTACTCTTCAGGGCACATCTAATTTTTTAGTGGTAATGAAAAGGTTATGGTAGGAACAAAACTGATCTGAAAAAAACAAAGACCAAAAGGGGTGGGAAGCGATGGAAACAAAGGACTAGAAAACCAGGGATCAGAACACGGTCCAAAAAAAACTAGCTTCCACAAAACCCCATGAAGAAGTCATAAATGGGGGTGAGTTGGTTGTTGTAAACCTGTCTGACTGCCCTCTTAAAGTAGAATCTGATGTACTTAGTAAAGGTCTGGGGTTCTGTCCCACCCAAATGAATGGTCGGGTTAATGTCTTTGTAGATCTGTTCAAATTTACACGTCCGCTTAAATTGAAAGATTATTTTAATTCCTCACAAGGAATGATTACTCCTAAGACAGTGCCAGATAAGATATTTACTGAGGATTCACAGGCATCTACACATCTTGTCTCAAATCTATATGATTTACAACTTATGATGTCTTTGCAGGATAAGGAAATGGACATTGAGGACCTAAGGGCACATCTAGGTATTAAGGAAAATTTGGACGTGAACAGTGGATTGAAATCATGCTCTAAATACATACCTGCTAGAACCCATCATAACATTGATCTCTTTACCAGTTAGGTCACAAAAGATTTATATAAATGTTTTGATAAAAGGGCAGATAAGTGGCATAAAAGTGGTAATCTAACTGTATTGGCAAGAAAGGCCCTTGCATCTCTAAGATCTGATCACACAATAGTGATCCGCGAAGCGGATAAAGGAGCAAATGTGGTTATAATGAAAAAAGGTGACTACATAGGGGAAATTGAAAGACAACTGGCTTATAACAGGAGTTCTCTTTTTGATCACAACGATCTTGGAGATCTAAGAAGATGTGTCACAGCTGACTCCAAGGGTATGAGGAAATAAATAAAATAACAAGCCAGTCAGAAATGGATTAGCCCTGAAGAAGTCCTATGTTGAAGGACGAAACGTGTTGGCTGTTGTCACCACAATTTTATGTTATTGAGAAAAAGAGGAAGAAAATAAAGAGAAGATTTATCACACTTCAAAGGAATTGGACTCTTCAATATAAAATTTGTTTATTTGAAAAAGTGGTGCACCACCATTATGTTTTTTTAATGTTTTTTCCTTTTTTCATAAAAAAGGTTACACCTTAGCAGCAGGTATTTGGTTGAGGTGCATACAGAGAACAATATAATATCTTGCCCAGGCCCTAACTGGGGATATGTAGGGATAGGTGCACATTTTATGAGTCTGCTGCATTTGTTGGTTTGAGAGACTAAATTAAAAAAAAAAAAAAACTGGTGTCTAGTGGCTTTTGCCCCTGGGGAGGCAGAAAAGGCCTAATAAAAAAGGAAAATTGACCCCTGGGAAGCAACCGTTGCCAAAGGGGCCACGCCCCTTATGCCAATGTGATAAAAAAAAAAAAAAAAAAAGCATTTGCAATGCAGTGGGTCTCGCATCCGCTCGAGTTAGAGCTATTAGCGTTATAAACTCCTAACCCGACTTTTCTTGCCACATAAATTGAAAATTAAAAGTTTAACACTTTCACATAAGGGAGCCAATTCACAGCGCCATGGCCTCCATGAGCATCAGCGTGAAGAGATACACAAAAGGAAAAGAAGTCCACTTGCAGCTAAACTTATCGGCAAAAGAGCAATTAGCCACGTAACAGGGGCGATGGCCAAGGCGGTAACAAAACCTCCCCAAGGACGGACAAAGGTAAACCATTTACCAATGTAATCAAAGGATTTTTGAAGGGCAAGCCCACAAACGAGTAATAGTGATGGGCGTGAGGTGGGCGTTGTTAAAAGCCCAGATAAACACCAACACATTGGAAAAGCAGCGCTTGCGCGCTGCAATGCTCGACCTAAAAAAATCCCTGGTGTCCAGTAGCTTTTGCTCCTCACCCCCCAACTCTCCCCCAGCCCCCGGGGGCAGATCGGCCTAATCAGTAAAGGCCGATCTGCCCCCCCCCAAAACAAACCAAAATAAATAAATAGTAATCCCGGATGTCTAGTGGTTTCTGCCCACTGGGGGCAGATTGGCCTAATCCTAATAGTCCGATCTGCCCTGGGGGGCAGAAAAAGCCTAATAATTATTAGCCCCCCTGTGGAGCAGCCCTTGCCCAAGGGGCCACTCCCCTTATTCACATATAGGAAAAAAATAAAATAAATCCCCGTTGCCTAGTGGGTGATGCGATCGGGCTGCAGAAATGCTTACAGAGACAGGAAAGTAAAGTCCTTTCCTTTCATCCCTCTGCCTGTCCCCTCCTCCTGAGCGGAAGAGAAATACTAAGCACCATAGGGGTCCCAGGCACCATAGGGGTTAAGAAACAAAACATTTCTGGGAACAAGTCCTTAAGCATACTCTAGCGTGCATACCTGTGATTCAAACCGGGACAGGGAAGGTGGCGGAAGGAGGGACGGGGTGTCGGTGGAGGGATTTATTGAAAGATTCACACAATTTCTCAAATAAAAAAAATAAAAAACAACAAGCAAGGGTTGTAGCAAGATGTATTCACAGATGGGCTTCTAATGATATCAGGAAGAAGAGTGGTCACAAATATTGCACTCTTACGTCAGTTTAAAAATCTCACCAGCCATTGTCCTGGTGTGACCCCTCCATCTATGCTGAACTGCGAGGAAGACTAGGATCTCAGAGCAGTAGTGAAAAAGGTATTTAATATCAGATCCATTTTGTATTCCATAGTCTCACACCTCTCAAGACAAAATGATCTTTGAATTCAGAATGCACCCTTCTAAAATAAATGCCCTTAGCATGTCCACCATATTGAAGCCAAGTGGACAGAGTGCACTTTGGTAACTGTCTAATGGAATCTCATTCAATACTCTTGTGAATCATTGTTGAGCAGACCAAGTGACAATCTGCATGATCTCCTTCCCACACTACAGAGAATCAGAGAAGTCTCTCTAAGCTGCCCAGGCAAGACGTAAAGAAAGCAATCATCCATTCGGCAACCTATGAATGACCCCCTGGATGAAAAAGGTGCCACACACAGCTCTGCTAGTTTGTCAAGCATGTCTTATTCAAAAGCCTGAACTAATCAGAAGCTTATCAATGTCAGGGCTGCGTTGATATTTATGGGATTCTAGGCTAGTCTGAGGTTACTGTACTGCATTCTGTGTGAGGTTAATATTGTAATTTTCTGCTGGTGTCCGTGGGCCTCAATAATTGTGTAATTCAAAACGTAAAGCAATGCTACTCTGCTTGAGTATTTGAAGCTTTATTGAGGAACTTTTAATTATGCTGTATCTGATTTCCAAACCAATTTCCATCTCCTAGGGTTTACCCTAGAAGATAATTGGTTCGTAAATCAGATACAGCTTAATAAATAACATAAGAAGAGCCAGTTAGTGATGTTACTTTTAAAATTAACAGGTTTATAATTTAGAGGAAATCAAAAGTGGACAATTAAAATTTAGATACATAAATGAGGTGTGCAAGGAGAGGTTATGCGATGTCTCCAAGAAACCAACGATTTAATTTGCTGGTTTGAAAAGCACGACAAACTTCAACAAGTGACTTCGTGATGCTGGAATACAAAACAAAAAATAGCAATATTTCATGGAATCATGATCAAGAGGTGAGGTGGTCTCCTAAGCAATGTAACTTAAGTCAAAAGTTGTTAATACCTTTCTAAAGAAAAGATGATTGCCGTTTTTCCTAATCTGCAAATGCAGATTGTTCATTATTCAGGACTGGAATGACCAGTCACCACAGCAATCACTTTTCATTTGAGCAGAATGAAAAAAAAACATCAGTGGCTAGCCAGCTCAGAGGCCTTATTCCAATATAAAGACCCCTGAGGAGCCAATGGAAATCTCTGTGTGCTTTGAGGAATTAGTCACATTGCATCATCCATCTTTCAAAGGCTTCTGTCTAAGGCTACTATTTTATGAGTGCATTCGACCTGTCCTAGTACTGATTATTGTCAATAAATCCAACTGGCCTAAATTACTTAATAATAATTTGTAATAGGACAACAACTAAATCACTGGAACCTTATTGACAAGGAGCCATCAGTAAATCTTATGCTAGTACCTTGGGGGCCGAAATATGACCTAAATGCTCTTATAGCACTATATTCCATTTTAGGTATCCCTTGCAGACAATTCTAAAAGACCTTTTGCCTACAATGCATAGAATGGGCCTTGGATCAGCTCTTTGCTCACTATTGGATAGCTTTCTTGTCTATTGTAGTATCTTGCTCTTAATTCTGTGGCTTTCCTCCCTGTTTTGGCATTTGTCCAGCCCCTGGAGCATAGGTGTTTTACCAAATTTGAAAGTACTCAACTCGTTTATGTGGTTTCCAATTCCATAAACACATGCAGATTTGCTCCTGTAGGAATATATATATATATATATATATATATATGTATATGTAAATATGTATATATATATGTATATGTAAATATGTATATATATATATATGT